>NC_049207.1:46268854-46468854 GCF_013347855.1 Anguilla anguilla | reverse complement strand
CCCCAAACATTCAGAGATCTCCCTTACCTACCGAAAGGAACTCTAATCATTCCAGCGCAACAGACAACGATGCTTAACACAATAATATTACTCCTAATGATCCCAATGGTAATGGATTTACCAATGGATTTAATAAAATGTATACATTGTAGTTCGTTTTTATTATTACAATTCTTCTTCACGGTTGTTTTGTACTCTGATATACACAAGTGAGCCACAAATCGCCGCTGTGCTTTCACGGGACACCTGCAAATGGCGGCATGGTCGCTGTCAGTGACGCGACGGAGCCACTGGTTTAAGTGCGCAAGGCCCCTACGCACTGCCATGAATCTGCTAAGCAACGGCTGCGTTACACACTAGAGAGCACCATCCATTTTACTATTAGGTTCAACACATTAGCACATTAATAACAACACTTCAACAAAATGGATCCATCTAACACTGCGCAAAGTACAACAGAACGCAACCTGACAAATACTTACATTATGCAGCCGTTAATCTGGCAGTATTTATGTTCAATTCTTAATATTTACAAATATATTTTCTTGCAAAAAAAAAAAAAAAGAAACTGAAAAATGCATTTCGTGTTGTAATCACTCGTTGCCATTAGAAAATGTCGTTCTTTGACTGGTTTCCACGTTTACAAAAAAATTATAATTATGAGAGCACCCTTACAGGTGGGTGTGGATGCAGAACCTGCCCTTTGTCTATGAGAGAGGTGTGCGCATTTTTTAAAAGTCTGGCTAAAATTATGAATAAAAACGGTTACAAAAATGGGGTCCCCCCCCCCTTTCCATGGAGGCGTGTGAACAGAACTGGGGGTGTGGGATGGCGGGAGGGGAGGGGCCTGGTTGGGCTGCAGATGGAAGGACAGCGAGCGTGCGTGCCTGTAAACCACGCAGCGGGAGGCCCGGGTCGGACGCCGTGCGAACGGCCTGCGAACGCAGCGCCAACGTTGACAGAACCTCGCGCGAAGGTCAGGCGCCATTTGCAATGTGCATCGTTACGGGAACGAGGCAGCGGGGGGGGGGGGGGGGGGGGGCGTGGCGTGCGTGAGTGCGCTCCCCAAAACGGGAGGGAGGCGGTCTGGGGGGAGAAAAGGGGGGGATGGGGGGGGGGGGAGACTGGCACGACGCGGACTGCAGAACAATCCGCGTCTTAGATCGCGCCACCTGCGCCCACTTACAGGACGAAGCATCCCCGAAACCCGCCCTCTGCACTATCCGCGCCAGACAGAGGGAGGTCGCGGGTTCGAGTGTGCCAGCGTATGCCCGAAACGTGGGCGCGGGGGGCCGCCCCGGGCCTCGCTGTAACAGGCCCCCGTCTCAGAAAGCGTCCCGGGGTCTCCCTCGCCCCTGCCTGTAAGCCATTTTACAAACCGCAGGCGCAACCTAGACAGGCCCTAACCCAAACCACTACCCACCAGTCGCCCCCAAAACATAAAGACTCAGCAGAGAACTACAAACCCAGGAGGGAAGGCTATGGCTGAATATCAAAATTTTTTAAATGACTGCCTGCAAAATACAAGGACGCGCGAAGGAGAAATGCAATAAAGATAAAATAAGTCAAACTGACAAAGTCACTCGACGTTTCCCATTTAGCAGGCGCTTCTTACCCAGAGAAACTGATGAAGATATTTCATTTTTACAGTCGGATATTTACTCCCAAAGCAATTCAGGTTAAGTGCATTGTTCAAGGGTATAACGCCAGCACCCCAGTCGAGAAACTAGCCCTCGACCGTTGATTTTGAGCCCAGTTTCCTACCAACGATACTAACCTACCTCCTCAGTTATAAAGAAGGAATCAAAAAATACTGCTACGAAAGGATCTCGTTTTACCGTTGGCCCAACGAGGCAGCTGAGGTCAAAATAACACTTTTCAGAAAAAAAGAAAGAAAAATGTTTAGAAACTAAACATGCTTCTCTATTAATAATTAAAAGCACATAAACTGGTCTGTGAAAAAGACACACAATAGGCAAATTCTTAACTTGGCAATGACTATGCATTACAAGTCAATCAAAAAAAAAAAAAAAGAACTGCAAGTAAATTGCAAAAACCGAATAAGATCTTTCTCTAAAGGTAGCTTCATAAAAATAATTACAGGAAGTGCTGGTGTTTCCCCTACAGTATTTTTTTTTTTTACCACATACCTGTTAGGCACCCTTACCACCGTAGTGTCACTACGCTTATTTCCATAATATATTCTCATTTATTTTAAATGCCCTAATATTCTAACCTTCTATTTAGTAAAAATGGATTGCTATCACCAACAAAACCACAACAACGATAAATTAATCTGATTTTCTTTGTTATTATTTAAACGCAAGATAAGATACTCATTACTCAGTTCATAGCCACTGAATTAATGTCTTACATTTAAGTAGCCTCAAAATGAAAATGACAAGAAAGTTTTAAAATATAATATTTAATGTCTCAAATTTATTTTTCTTCTTTTACACTTATATTCTTATATACAATACTAATATCGTAGACATAAATGCAGTGATATCAAAATATGTCTTGCAATGAAAATTGCACCCATATTTATATTAAAACATGCATATTGTTCATTATTGGTTAACTAAACACACGATTTGTACGCAAGTAGTTCCAAAACATACATCTAAATTTTATTACAATATTCTAACCACAGATGGTTCTAGAACATTTTTAAAACACTTTAAAAGGTTCTTTTAAAATTAATATCCATCGCAATTATCTGGATAAGTAGCCGTAAATCCACGAAAATAAAAGAAACTGTCACATCATATTCAAACAAAGATGCAATAAGTATTATTATAAATTGTCATTATTTCTATAACATGTAATAATATAGTGCTGAATTAACTGTGCATTTAATAGTGGATTCGGTCCATAAATGGTGCATACTTCATGTTAACGTGCGAGAGAGCAAAGCAGAGACAGACTCTGTAGTCTGACGATGTCGTGGAGGGGGGGGGGGGAGGTCCAACGTTATCCACCTTAAAAACGTCTAACAAACGCGAAGACAAAGCAGCCACAATGCGCCTCCCAAACGACACAAACAAGGTGAAGATCATTTTATTAACAGTTTATAGAAACGGAGGGAAAAAATGCAAACAAAACAAAACACGGTATTCAAACACGATACGACAGGCCTGCTCGCACTGCCTGGCACCCATCCCAAAACTGTCTCAGTCTCTCAAAGTCCCTCCAAAACTGCCCTCTTTCACAATTCACAGATGATGCTAACTCTCGCGTAGCAATTAACAGGCCTGAGAACTAAAACCACGACGACAAACAAACATTCAACTCCGGTAAGGGACAGTTTAGCCATCTGAAGGAGGACAGATGTCTACCCTCGTCATTCCGCAGAACTAGCCCGTTTATTCACGTCTTTTCACCTGAGAGAGAACTGCAAACACACACGTGCCAGACAGCCGTGTCTTAAACCGCGGTTCAACGCTCAAGATTTTTCTCGTTTCTGTGCGCGTAACAACCTAGTCAAAACAACTATGTGACCCGTGTGTACAACAGATCCGTGGAAATGCAATTATACATTCACACACATAAATATTTAGAGGAAGATGAGCTACACACATAGTTATACATAACACACACGTACACACGCGCGCGCGCGCACACACACACACTTACATTCACTGGGACAGCAAAGGTCACAGGTACGCAGGTTCCAGATGAGGAAGAGGAGAAGCGCCCGGAGGAAGGCCTTACTCGTCGGATCCGCAGCCACAGCTGGAGGGACAGGAGGCCCCCGACCCAGCAACCGGGCCCCCGAATCCCAGCCCGCCAGCCCGCCCGGCGACCACCAACCTCCGAGCCGCGGGACCCGAAGGACACGCGAGACAGCGAGGGGGGGAGGGGGGGCGGGCGCGGGGGGCCGGCGAAGGTAGCGGAGGAAAGCGCACGCTAAGCTGGGTCCGCTAGTTAACAAGTCTTTGAGGGAAGACTGTTAGAGAGCAGACGATCGGCATGTCTGGTGCATGCTAATACCAGTCCCTCAGCCTCAACTCAAATGCTGGCTCAGGCCTATGAATTATTCAACAGTTTGAAAAAGGAACCCCCCCCCCCCCCCCGCCCCCCCCCCAAAAAAAAATCCCAACACTCCCCACCCCTCCCAGACCCAAATGCCTTCACTGCACTCGTTCACTCTACACCGGGAATAGAATCAAGAGTAACGCCTCCTCCTCTGCTCTCCT
Source organism: Anguilla anguilla (assembly GCF_013347855.1). Classification (NCBI taxonomy): domain Eukaryota; kingdom Metazoa; phylum Chordata; class Actinopteri; order Anguilliformes; family Anguillidae; genus Anguilla; species Anguilla anguilla. Next base: position 46,464,655 of record NC_049207.1, on the reverse strand, counting down.
CTCTCCACCCCTCTCTCTCTCTCTCTCTCTCTCTCTCATTCTCCCCTCCCTCTCAGTCTCTCTCTCTCTCTCTCTCTCTCGCTCTCTCGCTGTCTCTCTCTCTCTCTCACTTGCTTTCACTCATCATGTCCCCGGAAATAATTTTGCAGAAAACGCAAAACACTATCGCGCAGAAGAAGAAGAGGGAAAAAAACTCCTAGCGTATGCAGACACGCACACGTACACACACACACACACACACACACACAGACGCATCATCATCACCGGTGCACGTGACGACTTTCAGCGCATGCCTTTTTCCTTTTTTTTTTTTTTTTCCAAAATTCAATCTGTGCGTTTTCCACCCGCTGCCTTTTCTATGTCTTTTGTTCGGAATTGGCACCTGTCCCAGAAACTACAGCCCAGCTCCGCCCTCCCGGGAGAACCACCCAATCAGGTGCCCGTGCCAGAAACTACTGCTCAGCTCCGCCCTCTCGGGAAAACCGCCCAATCAGGCACCCGTCCCAGAAACCACTGCTCAGCTCCACCAACCAAGAGAGAGAGGGAGGGAGGCACAGGGAAATAGAGAGGTAGACAGAGAGAGAGAGAGAGAAGGAGAAAAGGACAGAGACAGAAAGAGGGATAGAGGGGTGCAGACTGCAAGGATCTTTGCGATCTCACCAGGGCCACATCTGAGAATGTGGCCATTTCCACAACTGGCACCAAGAAGAGATAGAAAACAATAATTAAACTGACCTGAATGACCACTAAAGACCCCCCCAAAGCAAAGCTGCAGCAGTACCGAGCATCTGGGTATTGGGGGGGGGGTCAGGGTCCAGGTGCAGGACAGTCCATCAAAAAGTGTGACTTCACCATGAAAAACTCTATAATACGTATATATATACACACACACACACACATATATATGTATGTATGCATGTGTGTGTATAGGAATGAATCTGTGGTCTTGTGGGAGACAAGTCAAAAAATATCATGCAATCTAAATCTTTAAAACTATGAGAAAGACTGCAACTTACTGCTGGTGCAGCAGAGGGCTGGAGCCTGAGGGTTAAACTCCACTCAGCAGTAAAAAAAAACAAAAAAAAAACATGAAAAATAATCCCTCCTCTTTTGGCACAGGCAACCATGACTGGAGACAAAGCAGAGGGAGAGAGCGAGAGAGAGAGGGCGCGAGGGACAGGGAGAAGGAGAGAGAGAGAGAGAGAGAGAGAAAGAGACAGACAGACAGACAGAGAGATGAGAAGGGGGGGTTAAGTGAAAAAGTCGATGCTGAAACAGGAGGTGCAGAGCGAAAGCGCGAGCGAATGGCTTTTCCATCACCCGTCCGACACAGGGTGTACGTGAGAGAGGAGAGAGGGAGAGAGGGAGGGAGGGAGGGAGGGAGCGAGGGAGAGATGGAAGGCGAGAGGGAGGGGCAGCGGAGGGAAATACGGAGAGAGAATCCACTCCTCCGAAACACGGCAGACTGCATCTGCTGGCGCCATTCCACCACGCTAAACCGTCAAAGAAAAGAAAAACGTAAAATGGCAAAAAATACCGACTCCAGGGGCTCTCTGAAGGCATCTTAAAGCACGCGGCCGAGCGAACGAGTGACTTTCCCGCTCCCTCTGAGAAAACGGAGGAGTGGCCAGACTCGGGGAAGAACAGCCCGTTAAAAAAAAAAAAGTGCTCATCTCAAACCTGCAGCGTCACTTAACTCTTTTGGGGGCAAACGAAAGCGCCGTTTGACGGGGGGGGGGGGGACTAAAGAACTCAGGAAAAGGCTGACGATTCGGCGTCCCAGAAGTACCGCATCAGCAGATTAAAAAAAGCGTTCGGGCTGAAGACTCCTCCGCTCCCCTCCTTTACACCTCGGTCGCGTTTTACGTTTTTAGCGCGCGGCGGTTCGGACGCCTCTCCGGGGTTAAACCTCGCCGGCCGCGCCCGCCCGCCCTGGCGCGGGTTCAGAAGGCGATGAGCGCCCGGGTGACACGGCTTTCTGCTAAAGGAGAAACAGCTGGCCCGGCCAATGCAGTCACCCCAAAATGCCACCTGCCTGGGGGGGGGGGGAGCAACATTAAAATGTCTGAAGTACAGCAGTGCTCTGCTCACCCACAAATATGCCTCATTTGCATATCGCTCCCCCACCACCCCAGAAACCAGAAACGCACACACTGCCTGCTCTTCATGGCATTCGCAATCTCAAAGGCAGTCTGATGCATTCCTCGTATTTATACAAAGTTACTGCTCCTGTGCACACACCGTGCAGGCTGCAGTATTATTAAAATACATGTATGCACGTGTGTACATACATACAAACACACATACACGCAACTACACATACATGCATGCATGCACACATGTACATACACACACCTACACATACATGCATGCATGCACATGTATAGAATCTTGTACATAAGCACACACACACACACACACACACACACACACACATACACACACACACCCCTTCTATTGCAGCCCTCTCCTCTCCGTGACCAACATTTGGTTTTTTCAGTTTGTGGCAGATTACTGTAACGCTATTGTAAAACAACTTCCTGCCTCTTCTGGCTGCGGCTCCAGAAAGCTGAGAGGGAGAAAGTCAGACTCAGTCCACAGCACAAACTTTCCCCTCCCATCTCAGAGAAGCTAGGGAGCAGCAGAGAAAAGAAAAGAGGGAAAAAAAAAACCGCCTTTATCTCAAACTCGCGTTCTGGACTATGCCATTTTTTTACCATTTAAAAAAAAATAAACAGAAAACAAAAATCAGCATTTTAAAAACATGCCAGGAAAAGGTGGAGGAGGGGGACTTCATGCAAAAACTGAAAAGGTGGGAAAACATTTCCTTTTATTTTTGTTTTCTTGTTTTTATTTCAGACGGTTCTGTCAAAATCCCTCTCTCTCTCTCTCTTTGTTTATGGAGAGAGTATAGTGTAATTAGAGTTCCTAACATGGCCGTCGCTTGCACTCTCTCTCTCTCCCTCCCTCTCTCTCTCTCTCTCTCCCTCTCCCTCTCCCCACGCACGTATTCTATCCGCGATGCGCGCGCACAAGAGGCCAGCCACGCACCCGTTCTGTGCCGGCACCCTTCCTGCCTGCAAAAACGATCAGCCCCGTCTGCAAAAAAACCCACCCCAGCCCACCAAAAACCGGGGAATAAAACGCAGAACACACGCAGATAAAAGTAAAATGCAAGGGACTTTCCTCCTTCTTTCAAGTTTTTGTGAAAGATTGAATTGCCGTCTCGGGCAGAGAGAATTTTTGGGGGGTACGTCTGCTTTGGCAGGAGCAGAACCCCCTTCCCCACACGCGGCTCGTCTACGTCACATCTCGCCATGTCTTTAACCAATTGAAAGATCTACCGATGCGAGGAATCTCATCTCTCGCACGCGCAGACGCGCGCACGCGCACGCAAGACAACACACAAAAAACGCATGCAAACAAAACATGCATGCATGCACGTTAACCCATGCATTAACACGCACACAGAAAATAAGAATCGCACGTATGCACGCGTGTGCAACACACACAAACGCCCGTGCGCACACAAGCACAAGCACGTAAAAGGACAGATGCACTCACACACACACAAACTGTACTTATATAAAATATACTTATATTAATTTAAGTTTATGCTGTGCAAAAACATGCATGGATTTAGATCCAGTGCATGTGCACTTAAGACTTCAGTAGCAATGTCAGGTTTTCACGAACACACGCAGAGGTATCTTTTTGGGTTATCTGCAGGAAGGTGCTCTGAAGCTTCTCACTTGTGCAGTCATTACTCTGAGTGTTGCTATCTGTTGCCCCAGCTTGTTGTGGTGTGCGTTGCGTAAAGTTCACATGAGGACAAGGGTTTGCTTTGTGTCAGCTGCCAGATTTCCGCAGAACAGGCTGCTGCGTCACCTCACCCACATAGCGCTGAATCTATTTTCACCAAACAGATAAAACGCACCCACAGAAATACTTCACCTTACATTTACCATTTATCGATTGCTATAACATCCCATACATTGCTTTAAGGAATCTGACTAGATTACCCATTCAATAAAATCTGCCTTTTGGTGTTTCTGGCAGGAGGATCAAGGCTTATCAAACATTTCCCGATAAAATTTCACCTGTCGAAGAATGCACATTAGTAATAAATGTACATATTAAAATCTACTAGCGATAACAGATACTAAACTGAATTGTTTGGGCTAAAAAATATATAAAGACATGTTTGAAGACTGATACTTGTTATTTATGGAATATTAATATCTGTCAATTTCCTAAAAATAAAATAAAAGATATTAGGGTAACAAAATAATGAAAACTATGACATTAAATTCCTGTCTTACAACATAATTACACCCCTTCATATTTAGGTTTACATACTTTCAAAATAATAAGCGCAAAAGAAACTCAAAGTAAATCAAGTAAACTGAACATTGTGCAACTAGAATATTATTATTTTAGAATAACAAAACTGATGATTATGTACATCTAATAATTCTGATACAGGGAATATTTTGCAGAAACAAAATGGACGCCCCAGTAATGCATTCAGAAATGACCGACCTGCTCTGTTATCAGCAGTCAAACAGCAAATATTTGCCCATTTAATCTGATCTGCTACGTCCTGTAACTGGAAAATAAAAATAATACAATAAACAAAAAGAAAAGCCAGAAGACAATAGCCCTTTTACTTTTGCTTGGATATAATAACGGATATGATAATTCAGAGAGGCTGTTCTGTGAGGCTCGGGTCTCCAGCCTGTTCTGTGTCTCATTAAGACAGAGCTTTATGAAAGGAAACATGTTTTTTTCTCATTTAAAATGTAATTTACTTTCGTCATAAGGAAAATCAAGCCTTATAATTAAAACCTTGAGGATATTTCAAAAATAATTTCTCAAAATCTGATATTTAGTAACAATTCATTAGCTGCCAACAGTTCCTTTTGAAATTACTCCACACAGCACAGTAAAAAGCAGTTTTCAGTGCCAGTAACAGTGAATTTAACGAGCATTTTTACAACCCTGTAAGCTGTACCTGACAAACCGATACCGTACATTTAAAGACAAAAGAGCACTGCATTTAAATAACTGCCTTATCAAGTATAGAGACATTAAACCACAGAAACCAATTTCAAAGCATGGAATAATGTTGAGCAAAAGGGTGAAATGCATTAATTCACAGAACTCATTACACTTATATGTATGTACATACAGTATATAGCTACATTGATATTCAAATTTCCATAAAATCATTACACCACAAGTGCTTGAAAAAATATTTTTACACAATTTACTGACACAATTTTAACTTAGTAACGCAGAGACTACCTGCAGAAGATAACACAAACTGAGCGGCCCTACTCTGCTGCTAAAACAAATGTAACTTATCTAATATCACTTCATATTGTGGAAAAGCATTTATCTGAGTAAACAGCATGGATGAATGTCATTGGCTGGCTGAGAAGAAGAGACGCAGGCGAGCGAGCGTTTGGGAGGGCATGAGCCAGGGCCGCGGACCCACCGTTATTCCAGTAAGCACACACACACACACACACACACACACACAGCACATTCATGTGCATTGTACACACATACACATACACACACTCACACAAACACAAACACGGTTACACACATGCAGACGCACACGTACACACACACACACACACACACACACAGACAACATACATAGCATACACAGACACACAGACACACTCATGTGCACTGTACACACACACACACACACACACACAGCACATTCATATACATTGTACACACATACACATACACACTCACACAAACATGCATACACACATGCAGACACACACGTACACACACACACACACACACACACACACAGACAACATACATAGCATACACAGACACACAGACACACACACACACACTCATGTTCACTGTACACACACACACAAACAACACAGAGCACATGCATATGCATTGTACACACATACACATGCACTGTACACACATACACACACTCACACAAACACGCATACACACATGTAGACACACACTTATACACACACGCATAGACACACACACAGTACACTCATTCATACTCAACACACAAACACAGACACACACACGGATATATTCCCTTCTGGCAAACCCAATAAGGAAATCTGAGTTATATGAAGTCATAGAAAGTCATATAAAAGAACAGAGGAATGACAACAGAGACCTTGACCTGTAACTGCCAGGGCTGAGTTATGGAAAAAGATTTAAGAAAGAAAACCACACTGAAGTACAAACACCAAACAGAAAAAACAGTAACCAAATCTTAAAATGGCGATGAAAAAAATGTAACCATTAATTTTCATTAAGAATCGTTTTTTAAAATTTGATTACTACTTTATTATTAAAATTATTTATTTTATTCTTACTTTTCTTCTGCATGCTAGGAGCAGAAGAGAGAGGGGGAGAGAGAAAGAGAGAGAAAGAAAGAGGAGAGAAACAGAGGAAGACCGAGTAGGGTCTACCGGGCGGTCCCTGTCAAAAGCCGCACGTGTCTAAACTGCTTCTCTATTACCACAGGGACCTCGGAGGCCACCGCCTATTGAGACAGCAACAAAGGGCGTGACCTCCGGGGGTCGGAGGTCAGAGCCTATTGAGTGAGGAACAAAAGGGCGTCACCCGTGGGGGTTAAAAAGTGCTCCTGTGGGAGGCCCGGGCCCCTTTGAGTCACGGCTGTGTTTACTTAGAGTAGGTGAAGATCACTAAAACATAAGTAACAGGGATTAAGAGGTTACCCCCCCCTCCCCTTACCCTGAGGGAGCGTCAGTCAGACATCTCCCCTAAGTAGGGCCCATTACCACTCTCCTCACTCTCTCTCTCTTTCACCCTCTCCTTCTTTCCCTCTCTCTCTCTCTCTCTCCCTATCTCTCCATTAAGAGCGCCAGACCAGCACGCCAGAGCTCGGCGAGGTGGAGGAGACACGTTACGCTACGCTACGCTACGCGACGACCCCGTTGGTACTCAAACTCACGCGCTGCCGCCGCCCTGCCCCGGGAACAAAACGCATGCCAAAGCAACGCCGAAACTGAACCCGCCAGCGCAAAAATTAAACAACGTGATAAATAATGCCGTACGCAGGCGCGAGCCCAACTGCTGTCCGTCCAGAACGCCGCCGCGCTAGCAAAGGCTAGGACGGCACACAACGTTAAACAGAAGCAACTATTTACCCTTTAAACGCCCAGCACCGGTTCACACTCACAACTGTAAAACTGAAAACAGTTCAAATGATCAAACATTTGATCATTTATGATGTGAACACAAAGCTCTAACACGTGCTTGAAAGGGTAGCGTTAAAAAAAAAACATCTCGATGGCTGTCAGATCAAACTTGACAAATGTCTACTCCTGTCCCACAAAATCACAAGTTAAATAAACGTACTTGCGATTAAACTGGTCGCTAATGCAACACAAAGACGAAGAAATATTTGCTTATTGACAGCCACTGCTTGACTGTAGCCACAGTGGACCATCTCTTAAAATGGGGGAAAAAATGACTGAAATCACAAAATGGAGGATGCAGTGAGTCAGGAGCGACATGGCCGCTCCGGACCCTTCTGTAAATGTACCGTACACAACATCAATAAAGACGCCACGCACTTTCACATTTCAATAGAACTATCGCAACGTTCTTTTGTTACGCTTCTACCGATAACAATATTTCACAATGTATGTTAATTATAAAACAAAGTGATTTTCTGAAACATCAGTATGGATACATTATTCATTTTAACACGTGTGCGTGAAAAACAAGTTAACCTTCTGCTTTCTGAAAGAAAACCTAAAAAACAGAAAGATAATGAAACTGTTCTTTTATCAACTATGGATTGTTAATAGTTAAAATGGTTTATAATGGTTTCAGTCCTACTTAAATACAAATTGAAAAGCCAACACAGAGCATAACTGATCTTTTTTGCTGATACATTTAACAACACAATAGATATATATGAACCACAAAAATTAAGGGCATTTCCAATTATGATTTTTATTAAAGTAAATGATAAATTCATTTTTTTATTTATATTGTAGAGTTATATGTTGACCACAAAACAATTAAGTTTCCAAATTTGTAAAAGGTAGGCAAGTTAATATTTTTATTAAAATTATGTTGCATTAGACCTTAATTCTCAAAATATGATCGGCAATAATCAATAAAAGAAAAGGAACACTAGTGTGTACTCGCCATAGTCATCTGAACACTTACTGACTAAAAAAGAGAAAAAATGCAATTTATTTGGCCACATTAAAGAGAGTTATACATATAAACAGCAGTCTTTTCTATACATTTGCACCTGTATACTGTACAATATATTCTACAGAAAGCTCTTTATTTTTGTTTTATGCCCATGTAAATATTATAATGGACTGAACTTTATGAACAGTAAAAAGCAAATGCATTTATTTTTACACCTCGGACTTCATGATGACAGAAATGAAAAAAATTGGGAAAACCAAAAAATCCAGTATTGGCTACTAAAATTTATCTCAGCATTTTCCCCCCATTTTTTATAATGTTAAATATTTATCACCAAACACATTTACAGAATTTACAACAAACGTGTAGCAGGGTTACATCATCCCTGAAAATATGTTATACAGTCTTTTCATATTTACACATATACACACATACATACGAATATATATATATATATATATATATATATATATACATGTATATATACATACATATATACATATATATTCTATTAAATATTATTCTAATAAGAATGTGTAATTGTATATATATATATATATATATACACACATACCTATATACGTATATATTCTATTAAATATTAATCTAATAGGAATGTGTGCTTGTATATGTTTATATATATATATACATATATATATATATAAGCACATATATTTATCTTTATCATTAGAATAATATTTAACAGAATATAGGAACATAAAATATAAGATAAGAGATGGCTTTGTGGTGAGTATTATATCACTAATTATGGGAATGTTCAGAGAGCCACCATTTTCTTCATTATAATACACTGCAATGAATTTATTATACCTGAAGTATATGCAGAAATTACACAGTGTATAAAAAAGGTGGAAACTACATTTTCTGTGAAAATACCATACATTTAATGTCAGACAGTTTAATGTCTGACCACTGGAGAAATTCACTCCTCATTTTCCTTGTTATATTTTACAGAATAAACATTGTACAGCAATAAAATGTGATATTTTAATAATGATTGATTTGATTGTATTGTATTTACACTAAACAGCACGTTACAATTCTTAATGAAAAAAATGAAGATTGTATATGATTACAGACAAATAAAACCAATATTTGCTAAATATTAACCCAGTGTAAACCAACTGGATTTGTGCATAATTCTTCCCAGAAATTCACTGTGAAAGCTACAATATTTACTTATTCTGTAATTCCCTGTATTTCAAAGCACCAACAAGTAAATGTCATAGTCTGAATGGGAGTCAAGAAATTAATTATTTTACCATATTATTTTTTAAAATTACATTTACATAGGCTGCCGCTTTTTAATAAAGCATGTGGCAGATATATTTCAGTTATTATGAGCACGTTACTCATGCTAAAAATAATTCTTGTATATCATTTCAAGCAGAATTTTTGCTTTACATTTTGTTCCACTTTATTTTATGCACATGCAAACTACTGTAAATGTAATATACAAATGATATGCCGACTAATTGAATACAATTTTTGTAATACACATATAAAATAACAAATCAGATCTCACATCATAATAACAATTATTAACATGCAGCCTTGACATTATTTCAGTAAACATGAACTCTAATCAGAACAAGTCACTTTTGTGTGGAAAACTCAGCGGACTCCAGCAAAATCAGGGAAATGCCATGAACTGACAATTTATGATCGATTATTATATTTTATTACAAATTCTGCTTTTGTGATAATCACAAGAAACAATACCATTTTAAAAACGGAACTGCTCAAAAATAAATCTAGATATTTTACCATTTTCCATGCATAGTACAAATTACCTGAAGTCACATAGGCAAACGAGACTCATAAAATTTAGGTTTTAAAGAATTTAATTATTGATACTAACTGGTATTAAACAAAAACACATTATCTGATATTTTCATTTGTTTAAATGGCGAATCTACTCATTTAAAGTGACCAATAAATAAATTAGTTTTCATGTTCTACAATTAAAAAGAAACAGGTTAAAGAAATGCTTAATATCATATTTTCTTGAACCATGTTACAGAAGTCTTATTATTTGAAACACACCTAGAGTAACTGTCACAGCTATCCAGACTCCTTAATAAAAGGGAAATAAAATAAATCTTCAAAGTGGGAAGTGCACTGAACTGAAAGTATGCATAACGACACAACTGAAGGATAAAAATAATCGAAAGGTTTTGAGGTCCTCGGTACATTTGCAAGTTCTTACAAGTGCAGCAGGCTGGTTTCACAGTCGAAATGCGAGGGCTTATTCAGGCAAGGGTTAAGTAAGAAAACACATTCATCTGGGCCATTTCAAGCCCTTAACAGAAAAAAGGGACAAGAGAATATCCCACCCCAAAAAACCAGACTCACCTTCCATACAGGCTGTGGGGACCGCAGCGAGCCTGAAGAGGGTTTCACGAGAAATGGCCCTCTCCGAAATTCTCCCCGCCGTCCCGACTGTGCCTCCCAGCCCAGCAGTGTCAGGAGCAGGACGAACTCCCCCACCCCTTCCCCCCCCCCCCCCCCGACACCCACCCCCACCCGGCTCCCCCTGGTGCACTCCGATGCAGGCACACTGTACTTTTCGACACTGCGCTTCTTCGGCAGACCAGCCGGATATTTCCCCTTTCGAGAACGCTAGAAAGCTTAGCGAAGGAGCGCGGGTCGCACCGGGGGGGAACCGCTAACGCTCCTCTTCGGCGCCGACTCACGGGAGACCGTCTAAGGCCAGGGGCGCACCTCAGCGCGAACTCATCGACCGTCGGCCCGGGCGGTCGAAAGACGGGCGACGGGCGGCGATCGGCGGCGAGGCATGAATTTCGGACGGGTACCCCCGTGAACGGCGCCGCCCCGCACGGCAGGGGAACGCTAGCGAGAGCGGGTCGAAGCGCACGGCACGGCTCGGTCCCGGTCCGGGAAAGAGCTGATCGAGCAAAACTCGGGGAAGGTTTAAAAAAAAAAAAAAAAAAAGGCAACGACACAGAGAGAAGACGAGAGAGAAGACACCACTGGCCGTGCGCTCAGAGAGCCCGCGCTGAACACGCTGAACGCACTGAACCGCGAGGGCTCCTCAGAGGCGCGACGATTTCACATCCGATTAAAACAAACTCTGCGCAGACGATATTCTTCCAGAGTCTGATACGAAACGATCGCAAAACTGAACTCTGGAGTATGAGGTTCGGATGCTGTGCGACACGCGAAACTAAATACTTTTCCATACTTTGAAAGCACTGACTTAGCAGCACATCTTTGAAATGATCAACCAAGATTACTGACTACATTTCGGTCCTTTTTACAATGAGGACGCTGCATTGTAAGGATTCAGATTCATTTTTTTTTTACTTCCATTTCTGTCGCATCACTACCGAACACATCACCAGATACACAAAGCAATGCGGTGCCCGACACGTCGACCAAGAACACAGGCTACTATAGGCTAACGTCTACAACCCTGTACTCTAAGTACCCTGTACTCTAAGAGTTCCTGTCCTTTTCTTTTATTGACTCCCACACTCAGAAAAAAAAACAAGATACAAAAATCACAATGATTCCCACATGGGGATCGCCAACCCCACCAAACGCAGTCACACAGACGAATGAATGCTACTTTTAAAACCACCGAACAAATGTTCACTAACGTCCCTTTCTCTTCACAGGCAGATACGCATGATACCTGCGCTGTCCCTCAAGTCCGGAGGATTACCAGCACTGACCTTCTTTTATCTTCCGGCCTGCCAATCAGAAAGGAGACCCGGAGCGTGCGGACACGGGCCGAACACACGCCCTGTGCGTGTGCCACGTCACGGCTTCCACACGGAACGGGACTCCAGGACGATTCACAAGATGGCCGCGGCAACGCGCTAAAATGGACCCCGTTACAGAATGCAAAATAACCTCCCAGTTCAGTGTATTTATATCCACAGTCACACTGGTGGAGGTATAGGCTGCTTGGTGGGTGGTACGGAGGTATAAACCATACAAAAAAGCAGGTGAGCAGCCCGTATTAAATATGTAATACATACATAAATACTGCCCAACCCTGAGTCCCACACAGGACAGGGAAGTTCCCCCACCAGCCCCTCAACACCGACATCTGTACTTACCCCTAACCTTAACCCTAACCCAAACCCAGAGACACCCCCAAATCTGAGCCAGCGTGCACCATGAGTCACACAGACACACAGGATAATTATTACTAATTAATATTCATCGATGGTAAAAAAAAAAAATGTAGCAACCACCAAATGTACAGAAATAAACCCACACATCACACAGTTCTGTTCCCGTATTAACCAGACGTGTTCAACAAGTTTAACCTTCAAAAACACATCCATAATTTTTCTTTTCCTCAAAATGTTCATGAATTTTATAAAATAGCCTGAAAAGGCGGTGCATTGTGAATACAAACAGAAGAAGCCAAGAGAACAATTAAGTTAGCAATCATTTGCCCATTATAATTCACTTTAATAAATCATAGCTGTTCATCGCTTTTAAAAACAATCGACTGATTTTGACACGGTGAAAATCCCTCCCCTTGCCGATGAGGCATCCATTTTAATTAAATCAACGTCATCGGTGGGCAAAATGGAACCTTACATTTTCACAGTAATAGTAAACTCTGAGGAGAGAACGCAGCTCGCAACGAAGGTTGGCCTTGTCGAATGCCCGCCACGTCACGTCAATTCAACGCCGCGGCAAAGCTACCTCAGAAGGCTCAGCTGCGCAGAGGCATAGTCGTAAATAACAGCATTAAACTACTAAAAATAAATGACATCACATGTTCAAAAATGCACAAACTATTTTTTCGCACAGCTGAAGCAAGGTCTTGTCAAAGCAGCTCAGGGAATTATTAAAACGGAAATAGAACCGTAGCCTTCATCAGCTACCTTCCTGAGTAGATGCAGTGTAAAGTAAATCCGTACTGGGAGGCCATAAGGGACAGCCTAAAGGCCGGCTGACTCCTAAACCTGACGTGACTCTCCTCGTGTGGACAGAGGGGTGCGATTCCCTGCCATGGTACTTTCTGCACTGTGATCCCTCTCTCTCTGCTTCCCCTCTGTCCGAATAAACAGAAAAACACATGAGGAGGGTAGACCGCGTTCTTCTAAAAGGGGAAACTCTCAGGAGTACAAAGTCACCTATTACCAACCCCCCCCCCCCCCCCACCTCCCCTCACATTGGCACCACAGCTTATCCATTTATTTCACAAGACAGTGCTGATACACGCTTGTTAGCCAGGGGGCTTTTACCCACCGAGACTGAAACTCCTCAAGTCGAAGCGGAGACGTACCGCTCAGTCTCTGCTAGACGGCAACACGGCCAGGGTCAGCGTTTCAGTTACTCAGCAGAATAAAAACCACTGGAGTCACTGGAGACTCTGATCAAATGCTGGCCTGAGAGATGACCAAAGATAACTGGCCAAACGAACAGACAAATGGGTGCAAAACAGGAATGATCTGTACTGATTACGCACACTACATAAATGGCTCATCCATAAACTACACACAAACGCACTAGACACACACACAGACACACACACACACAAAAATGCTCGAGACACACACACACACTCACACACACAAACTCACACTCACACACTCACACACACACACATACACACTACACAAAAACGCACTAGACACACACACACACACACACACACACAAAAATGCTCGAGACACACACACACACACACACACACTCACACACACAAACTCACACACACACACACACACACACACACACTAGACAGACACAGCACTGCGCAGCACAGACCGCATCACGATCGTCACCCACCCGCGTGGCGAGTCCGGGCCGGTGAGTGCAGTCGGCTCGTCGGCCCATTGCATTTTATCTTTCCAGTTTAATTGCCGTCCTGATTGCGTTTCCTTCGGAGAAGGCCTCGGTCTTTATCAGGAAAACGCTGAGGACAGCAATTTACTCTACTGCCCCCGGTGTCTGACTGCGGTACCACACCCCCGTTCAGCCAGCTCCCTCACAAAAAAATCTGTCGAGCCCTGGCACCTGGCCACCGATTTAAAAATAAACCGGGATAATTTGGCTGCGCTCTGCTCACACATATTTCAGATACAAAATTCAGATACATATTTGAAATACACATTTCAGATACATGTTTGACATACGCGCTTCAAATGCATATTTGAAATGCACATGTCAGATACATGCGTCTCTCGTGTCTCTTATATTTGAAATTCTGTCCATGCTGCCAGTTGGGAGTGATCAGGAATGGGTGGGGTGGGGTGGGGTGGGGTGGGGTGGGGGGGGGAGCCAGACAGCCGTCCCGTCCGGACACGCCTTTGCCCCCGCCATCGGCTGAGAGACGGACAGAGTGTGCCAAGCAAGTGCCCCCCCCCCCGCCAGTCACATATTCATCAAGTACAGACACTAAGGGAGGGGGGGGGGGGTATCACGGGCGGGGGAGACAAAAACAAAAAGAGGGGAACGAGGGAGGGGAGAGAAAGAACCATTACGCAGAAAAAAACAAGGGCACAGAAAGAAGAGAGGCGTTTGAGTCCACCTTTCAACTGCCGGAGTCCCCAAGGGGTCCGCCCCGCTCCATGATGCTGCCTTTTTTTTTTTTTTTTTGCACATAGTTTTTTTATTTATTTTTAAATTTGAATTGAGTATCGCGGAGACAGGCGGTTGGTCGAGGGCGAGGCGGGGGGGCGGGCCGGGGGGGGGCGGGCCCTGGCCTGAGGAAACGGCCGCGGCCCTGGCCGTCACCCACGCTCGGCACAGCCACAAACGGCCGCTCCCCTGGCAGCGCGCGCAGATAAGGAGTCTAATCTGCTCCCCGGATTTTGGCCCTCGCGGAAAAAAGGGGGAGGGGCGAGGTGGGGCGGGGCCGGACTGGCACAGCACGGTCAGCCCAAACTCGCTCGCTCGCTCACCCGGACGCAGCGCCCCTCGTGGCAGACTGCAGCACAGAGGAATCATGGGAAAGGACAACAACGCTGACCTTTTTAAAGAACGTACTCCTCGTCCGGTGCTAACGCATCCGACATAATGAGATGAGATCATCTCTGAGGAGTGTAAAAGACGCGCACCCAGCTGTCGATGAGGGGCACATCGACAGAGGATTTAACGGAAACAGGAAAAAAAAATGCACACTCTGTTTGATCCTTTATTTAACAAAACAAAAGCAAACTTGTGAAACGTACGCCTCCGTCAGAGTCTACAACATCACAGCCAGTCCACTAGAGCTGACTAAACAGACTGCATTTTATGAAAGGAATTATTTGATGTCCGAACTGTTTGATGTGTTCAGTGACTGATCAAACCGATCGAACGTCACATGTCCCTGGGGGCAGCGTCAGCACACACGTCTGTACTGCCCCTCAAGTAGAACCTTCTGCCTTCAGCTAGCATCTCCTGCCCCGAATCGTCTGCCCCTCAGCTAGAACCTTCTGCCTTTCCACAGATCCACAGATTACCAACATACCCTTACATTTGACAAAAATCTTTTCTTTTTTTTCTCTGCGGAGACCTTTTTAAAGACAGAAGAACTTCCCTGTCCTTATGACACAAACTTTATGGGCCAGAGTGTTATTATAAAATGTTTCAAATAATGAATACCGCAGGCCCAGGAAAGGAATATAGAGAGTCTGTGATTAAGGAGACGTTGTGGAGAGCTACACAGATCCACCGTAGGATTAATTACAGGGACCCGTCACACACACTCTCTCTCTCTCTCTCTCTCTCTCTCTCTCTCACACACACACACACGCACACACAGACATGCACACACACGCGCACACACGCACACACACACTCGCACGCAGACACAGACATGCACACACACGCGCACACACACACAGCGCTCCCGAATTCTGCCCCGGTTCGTGCCCGTGTCTCAGTCTGGCACAGACAGACTGGCACTCGACTCCGAGTGAGACCGTAATGAGCAGCTGGCACCGATCCCCTCTCGCCACCATTTTATATCCCGGCTACCAACAAAGGTATTACAGCCCCGCAACCGCCATATATTCACTACCGAGAGAGAGAGAGAGAGAAGGAGAGAGAGAGAGAGGACAAAGGAGTGTGTGTGAGAGAGGGAAAGACAGAAAGGGACGGAGAGAGATTTGAGAGGGGGAAGACAGAGGGAGAGTAAAAAAAGAGGAGCCCTGCATAATGAGGTGCCTGAAGAAGGGAGAGAAGAAACAATGAGAGAGTGAGAGAAAGAAAGATAGAGGAAGAGAGAGAGAAAGTTAGTTCTTCAGGATGTTAAGATTTTTTATTCCCCCCCAGTCTGATACCATTGCCCTGTAAGCCTTTGTGACTGGAAGAAATGCAAATAGCGTTGACCTGCTCACATGCAGTACACTTCAGGCTATTGAAATGAGTTCCCTCCTCCCCCTGCAACAGCGCCCCCTGCTGCCAGCAGCATCCACAGCCAGAGACGACAGCATGATGTCTGAGATCCAGCCCCCCCGCCCTGAACCCAGAATCGACATACTCCATGTCCTCCTCCGAGACATCCTCCTGTCTCTCCCCCAACCCAATATCACTCAACACCCCCTCTTACTTTGAATGGCCTAATACTCCATCTCACTTATTTTCCCCCCTCCTCCTTCTTCTTCTTCTTCTTCTTCTTCTAATTACTTAATTAATTATTATTATTATTATTATTATTATTATTATTATTATTAATATTATTATTAATATTATTATTATTATTATTATTATTGACACGCAATTAAAAAGGGATTAAATGGTTTTTTAAATGTCCTCATCAGATGAGTAATTTATATGTTCTCCTTTTTATTCTCATTTGCTCTCCTTCTATAAGTATTTAGTCCATGCTGTTCTTCACACTGCGCTGTAGTCCTGGATGTTTCTGTTAGGTCTCAACAGGTTTAAGCAGTGTATTTTTTCACTTATTATCATAACCTGCACACACAAAACTTAAGATTCTTCTTACACTGCCAGTGTACACATGCAGGAGAAAAAGCTGAGTACACAAAGATATTAAAGCCGCAAGATCTAACAGCGATCCTCGACTGACACAGTGAGACTGTGCACATGCCAAGTCCTTTCAACACTGGTACAGTGGTTATAGAGTTCATTTTTTGTTTTGTTTTTGGATAATAAAGCGTGGCTGTAAGAAACTTCCCTCTAAAGTGTGGCTGTTACAGACTTTCCTCTGCAGTGTTGCTGTTAGGGACTTTGCTCTAAAGAGTGTGTATTACGGACTGCCCCCTGCTGCAGATTAATGCAGGGGGCCAGATGCTCTGGTGCAGCAGAGCACAGTACACTGTCAAGGCCATGCCATAAATCTGCGATATAAGAGCAGTACATTCTCTACAATTCCTCCAAAACTGGAGCCCCCCTCTCCCCGCCAAACCCTACCTGGGCCCTCCCCAGGGGTCTCTTTCTCTTGCCTGGAATGGGAGATTACTGTTCGTCCCCAAACGGGACACGTGCAGCGGAGCAGAAACATCTGGAGAACACCTGCTGGGTCACATGACCCAGGCCTGCCCTTGGAGAGTGTTGGAGCAGCATGAGGAGAGACGGCGAGAGAGACACTAACCTGCTGATTCAGCGCCTCCACACTCCTCCGCTCTTATCTAGCATCCGTTACCCTGTGCTCTCATCTAACCTCCATTACCCTCTGCTCTTAACTAGCCTCCATTATCTTCTGCTCTTATCTAAACTCCATTATCCTCTTCCTTTATCTAACCTCCATTACCATCTGCTCTTAACTAGCCTCCATTATCTTCTGCTCTTATCTAAACTCCATTATCCTCTTCCTTTATCTAACCTCCATTACCATCTGCTCTTAACTAGCCTCCATTATCTTCTGCTCTTATCTAACTTCCAATATCTTCTGATTTCAGCTGTAACCTAACCTCCATTACCCTCTGACCACCCCATGTAAATATCAGTACTAATTTTTATTCAAGGAGAAATAAGTTACAATTTTTACAAAAGAGGCCACATTACACAGTAGAAGGAAAGAGTTCTAAAGAAACTAATAAAACAAACAAATATGGCAGTAAATAATATGACTCTGGCCTTCTGACCATAAGTACGGACATGCACAGTAATGCTTCTTTATTGCTGTGTAAAATTTCATATTAAAATATATATAGAGAGTACAAACAGGAAGTGGACAGAACTGTGTGAACAGATGCAGCTCTGTTTGGGGAGGGGCAGCTCAATTTGGTGGGGGGGAGGGGGGGGTGCAGGAGGGTACAGCTCAATTTGGAAGTATTTAGAGCGGTTACAACCACCACTCTGTACTTCCACATTTAATAATAAAATAAACAGAAACGCAGCCATATTTCCAGTCATTAAAATGATATTTACCACCCTGCTCTCTTGCGGAAGGGCAGGGTGCTATTTCCCATAATTCTAAGCCAAGGGTATGCAGACCTGTTTGCCCATGATGCTTAGTTGTCTCAAGGGGGTGGAGGGTTGTCTAGGAAAATTCTGGAAAAAGAGCCATGGGATAAGGCCAAACCATCTCCTACACATCCACCTCCTCATTCATGAATACGGAATATGATGAAACTGACTTTTCTGCACACTGTGTATGGAATGGTACTGCTGCGTTTGGAATGAGCCACAGTGTGTGACTTCAGACAGTGTTTGCTGAGCAATACTTGCCTGTGGCTGATGTTCATCACTGATGTGTCTCAGCAATGAAAAAAGTACCCAGTTTTCCCCCAGAACTTCTATATAATTAGATTGGTTGAGAACGCACAGACATCTACAACTCAGGTGACGTCAGCAGCAGCGAGTGGCAGACTCTCACCTGTATCGGTGTGAGAATTCTCGGTTCTGGAGTGCGTGTTGGGATCTGGTGCTCTAAGGGAAACAAAGACAGAGGGAGCATTAGTTCCATGAAAAAACAACACGTCTGGCTTTTGCTCTGCTGATGACAGGCTTCTAATTTGTGCACGTAATCGTCCCCTGGTTTAATTTTAATTGCCTCATTATTTCCTCCCGATCCAGCTCAGCTGATGTGTGGTGACTGTTCTGGGAGCCTCTGCAGATAATGATACATCTCTGACTTAAACCTACACACACACTCACACATACACACACACATTCACACAAACACACATATGCTCAGGCATACATGTGCATGCACATGCAGAGACATACATGCAAATGCACACACACACACTCAAACACATGCATGTATGCGCATGCACACCCAAAGAAACACATGCACACACACACACACAATTTGTGGCTCTCCACAGGTGTACCCTGAGGGTCTGTTGCTCTGTTTTTTGGATTCCAAGACAATTGTTTCATTATTTCATTAAACCCAATCACATCATCTGACACTGTTAATAAAGTCAAGAGCTACAGCTGCAGAATGCTCGTTCATCCCTGGCCTGATACTGCAGTGAACCAGAACTGTTGTATACAGCTGTTTAGAAAATTAAGCCAGAATAGTTGGTTTGCAAAAACCAATAAACACACCGGTCCCTCCAATAGCGGAGTCTGCCAGACCTAATTCAAACCCAAGATTTGGGACGTGTTAAAAAAAAACCTCTATATTAATTTGCAGATTCAAGCATAAATACATTGAAAGGACAACGATAATAGACACTCCTGGAGAATAACATGTTTTAGAAGAAATCTTTGGAACACAGCAGATTTGTAAATTTGGTGAGCGCTGACCACCTTTATTTAACGAAGAGACATCACGCTGTTAGCCTCTGCAATTGCTCGCGGTCTGCAATTACTGTCGGTCTTGGAGAGGAATTTGCAAGCATCAAAGCAATCAAAGCAGTTTTCGAGCGTCACGTCGTGCTCAGTGGCCATCTGCTACCTGTGCAATAATTTCTTTCCAGTTTCCACGGTGAATTACTTTGCAGCATTTCATTCGTCGAGAACAAAAAAATGACAGCAAAATTTGAAAAGATCAAAACCGGCGTTGCTAGATTCAGTGATGTAGCCGTCTCACTCTCGGACCGTGAACCTGTACAGAACTAGCATCAGAGAAGCATTTCAGGATCACTTAAAATAAAGGAGGTCGCAACCCCGCTTCTTCAAAGCCTGTTGGGCTTTGCAGCACCACGACGACGCAAACAGAGCCGTTCGGAAACCCGGCGGCGCGGGTCAGGTTCGTGCGGCGCGTCCCCCCGAGACTCGAGTCGCCACGCGGCGAGGAGCGAGCGAACCCCCCGGCTAAACGTGTGAAGCCGCAGTCCGGGGAGAACGCAAGACCGCCAAACCCGCTCCGCGAAGTCCTCTCTCCCCCGTAACTATGACAGCAGACAGACGGTGTCTGGGTCAGGGGCTAAGCTCGGAGGGAAAGGGAGGCCGCGTCGCGGCTATCTGCTGACAGTTCATAAAGATCGACCCGAGAGGGCGCGTCTGCCGTCACGGGTCACAGGTGCCAAGACGAGGAGGAGGGAGAAAAAACGAAATAAATATGTGACTGAATAACCAGTACCTATATATTCAGGTCTGTAGGTGCGTTTATAAACAGATCACCCATGCCAGTAAGATAAGGCATGACAATACCAAACAAAACATCTGCAATAAATGACCAAGGACCATTTCATGTCATATTTATTGCATTTACGTTAAATGTAAATGTTTTCTACTTATTTATACATGCATGTTTAGTATTACTCCATTTTAAGTTGACATCATTTGTTCTTTTAACGTTCATGCTTTACCATTGGAAAGCCAACATTATTTATCAATTTATAATATAAGTATGTATTGTATGTAATATACACATTAAATAAGTACGCATGTAGTTCCATTCCTTTAACACTTCAGTGCTTCAAAGGAAGGAATTCGAGGAGCTGAATTGTTTCCTGAGTGCTATTAAATGCCTCCATCACGACTCCTTCAGACATCTGACCTCAGATATTTGAAAAATCAAAAAAAAAAACCAAAAAAAAAAACACAAGACTAAAAAGAAAGACACTCAAGAGAGAAGCAGAACTGGAGATGAGAGGTGAGGTTAAACTGGAGAAAAATAGGCCCCTTGGGGCAGCAAACACACACATGCACACGCACAGACACATACACACACGCATGCGCGCACACACACATACAAACACATGTGCACACACACATGCACTCACACACACGGACCCTAAGTGTGCACCTGGCTCTGCCCAGGTGCACTCTTAGGGCCTGTTGGTCTGTTTTTTTGGATTCCAACACACGTCTTTGTCTGGTTTAATAATTAACAGAATCTTAGCCTCTCCAGCTGCGAGATGGCTGTTGATTACCATGAAGCAGTAAGAATACAGAAGAACACAGGCTGACACCAGGAGAGAAACTCAACAGTGTGAGTGTGTGTGTGCGCGCGTGTGTGTGTGTGTGTGTGTGTGTGTGAGCCTGAGATTTTTCACTAAACTGCTCTCCTTGTTAGTGCCCGTTTCACTCAATCCATGTATTCTCTGTTCCAAACGTTTTAAAAATGTGAAACACCTAGAGAAACAGGTGATGCCACATTCAGTTACAAATTCCTGTTCAAAACGTGATGTGAATTATAATTCTTGGGGGGCGGGGGGGCAAAAAATTTTTTATCATACTGTTCTTTGCCTTCTGATTAGAAAATGACTGATATCAAATTGACCAACAAACAATGATATTGTCAGCAGCTGAAAGACACCTGGAGATCCGCTGTGCTGTATAGCTTCAGGTTCATGGTGTCATGTCCTTCAAAGATTGAAAGAAAAATATAAGGATGTTAAAAACAATGATGTGACACCAGCAGACCAGAGCAAAGCTAACAGGATGGATAATAATGATAATAATAATAATAATAATAATAATAATAATAATCTTTGCTCAGCTCCTTGATCTGCACAATAGCAATCTGTTTTCTCTCTCTCTCTCTCTCTCTCTCTTTTTCTCTCTCGCTCTCTCTCTCTCTTTAGTTGCTATGATACAACTCATCTGAAACACTGGCTTTAATAAGTCACCACCGCATGGGAAAACACATCCAAACACACGAGGGAAAAATACCAAAAAAACGAAAAACAACGTGATGTCACAGATGATTGGCGAATCACACTTATTAAAAGAAGAAGGCAGTCGTGGGTTTATATTCTTCTTCATGTGCCAGAAGATCTACCACCCAAATCAAGAGAAATGCAGTCCAGCCAGGAGTCAACTTCTGGCACATTTAAAATCTTACTTTAATATCCACCTTCGTGGACTTGATCAAAATTTCAAAACACTCATAAAAATTATACTTTGCACCTGTTTAAATCATTAAAATATGCTACACTATTAATGTTTTTCCTAAATAAATCCAAGTGACACTGAAAGAAAGAAACCACTCTGTGATTCTACAATTCCTACTAACACAGATGGGCGAATAACACATACTGAATAAATACAAATCGTGTTCTCACATAAATGACTACAAATTGTGACACCTTAAAATCCATACTATAAACCAGGTCACCAGCAACATTACATAACAGTATATCTGACATATTTGTCATTATCATTTGAATACCAGCCCATAAAATTCCTGCCGTTCCTTCTTGTGCATTTTCCACAGAGATGAAGGGAAACTGAAAGCATTTCACACAGCCTGCTCCTCTCCTCAGACTTAAAGTAACTGTTGCTCGAGCTAAATAAGGCCCACTGAAGCCAATTAACTTTCGATTGTTCCATATCAAACAGACAAAAACATCCATGGCTTGCAGACGAAACAATCTCAGGGAGATGTGAGTGTGTCAGTGCTTCAACTAACAGTACGGTGCAGGACCACAAAGAAGGAACAGCCTTAATGTCAGGACCCAAACGTTCAGCATGAAGGCGCCGTTTATTTGAAACCATACACAGTACTACACGTGGAACCAGTGACTATTTTACACCCTACAGTACTACAGGAAGCAGCAGTGACTATTTTACACCCGACAGTACTAAAGAAGAGCCAGTGACTATTTACACCCTACAGGACTACAGGACGAGCCAGTGATTATTTTATACCCTACAGTACTACAGGAGAGCCAGGGACTATTTTACACCCTACAGTACTACAGGAGAGATAGTGACTATTTTATATCCTGCAGGCCATACATAGTACTACAGGAGAGCCAGGGACTATTTTACACCATACAGACCACAAACAGTAATACAGGAGAGCCTGTGACTATTTTACAATCTACAGGACTACCGGAGAGCCAGTGACTATTTTACACCCTAGAGGTCACCCAGTTCTGCAGGAGAGCCAGTGACTATTTTACACCCTATAGGTCACACACAGCACTACAGAGAAGTGCTATTTATTAAAGAACTTGTATCTGTGTGGGCATAGAACATTTTTTTAAACTGCTGACAACTCGCATTCTGTAACTCCAAAAGTTTTCACCGGTGTGGGACTTACCTAATCAACTTCACTTCTTTTTTTTAATTAAAAAAATGTATCTCAACGCAGAAACAGCTCAGCCCTCTCTGGTACCAGGAGCGGGAAAGAACAGCCAAACCCCACAGAGATTTATTCCATTAGCCTCTGGGATGCAGTCGACTCAGGACCTGGCTCTTGCTTGCTGTAACTTTAAAGGACCTGAAGTTGCTCTGGCAGAAAAAGGCAGAACTACAAGTTCAGCCAAAATAGACAATAAAGCTGTTTGGTGGAACACGCCAAAATGCAGCAGGCCCGTTTGGTCCAGAGACCCATTTTTCCTAAATGATTCACAATGGAAAGAAAAGCACTTTTCTGTCCTTAAATGAACTTTTTGTGCTTTGCTGTCAAATCTGGCAAGGAAATATTCAGGGTAAAAAAATGTGTCTCTCTGAAGAAACCATTAATTGCAATTTTTTAAATAACTATATATATTTTTCTTGAATTTATTTTCTGCTCCCAGTAAAAATTAATTCAGCCTCATACTGCAAGACAGACATAAATACATTTGCAGAACTATGAGCGATATCCAAACCCTACTGTACTTTCTGCGGTCATATTTAATCGTCCACACTGGAGAGAGAGGCCGTAGCATGGTGTACATGCTCATGTACATCTGCCTTTCCAACAGTGAAGTTCATTCACATGGAGGAAAACCGCGCGGCTCCAGCGGAAAGCCGCCATGCTCCGCGCGCAGTGCGTACACGTTTCCTCTCACTCTACAGCAGATTCACCAGCCTCCCCCCCCACCCCCCGCACACACACACCCCGCCCTGAGCTTACTCAGCACCTGAGCAGAACCACAGCCCCCTGAGACCAAGGCGGGAAGGAGTGAGAGAGAGAGAAAAAGTGGGAGGGAGAGAGGGAGGGAGGGGGAGAGAGAGAGAGAGAGAGAGGGAGGGAGGGAGAGAGGATGAGAGAAACAGACAGAGATAGAGAGATGTAAAGAATGTTCAACAATTAACTCAGTAATTAGATAATAAAGGAAGCAGAAGTTTGCCATTGTTCCACTGCCACTTTAACATTAACGTGTTTATATTCTTCTTTTTTCCTTGTTCAGCATTTTCCAGTATTGCCGTGAATCTGAACTTGGACTTGGGGGAGAAAGGGAGAAAAGAGAGAGAGAGAGAGAGAGAGAGAAAGGGAGAGAAATACAGACTATTGGTGGTTTGTGTGCGCTTGACTGAAGGGATGTAATTACCCTAAAGATTTGAGTACGTGCCACAGAAAAGCTCAATGATTAAAGTCACGTTGGATAAAGGAGTGAAACACTTTTTAAACCCCCCTTTAGCACCCAGTACACCGTCTCTAAAAAAGCAAGACAGCGAAGCGAATCAACACACCAGCACTGAGCAGCTTCAGAGCAAGCCGATAACACAGATAAAGCCAGAGGTTTTATTCCAATTTTCCACAGATATTGGCATAAAAAGTCTCTAATATTTTGATTCATATCACTGGCATCATAAAATCCCTGTATATCCAAAAAGGTAACATTTTTTGGAGTTATAATGTTTAACTATTACATTACATTACAATAGGCAAGTTCTGTCTACATTGTTTTTTGAATAAACTTTATTGGTTCCAGAGCCATGAAAATCTGACAGTACACAGAAGATTCAAGCTTTTCATTTATATAAGCACCCCGAAAATGGCAGAAATTGAGCCGTACAGTAGGTTTTTATGATGCTGATAATATAGGACAACAGAGAATTCACATCCCACAGGAACAGATCCTCAGTGGAGAAACAGAGTGAGCAAAGAATGTACAAAAGAGGCAGGATTCACAGACACAATTAAAGTGAAGAAATTCAATCATGAGATCCATAACTGCCAGATTATACCCAAACTGAGCTCCAGAAAGAGACAGCAGTCTGCCTCTTCAATGTGATTCCATTTTCCTGATGAAATGCTGTAGTTATGGAAACACGACATATTTCATTCCACAGTGATATGGTTGATTTAAAGAGAATTAGAAGAGACAAATTACAAGTTTTCAGCTGTAGTAATTTTTTATACATGTGAAAACTATTATATATATATATATATATATATATATATATATATATATAGTATAATACATACAATTTATTGCAGTATCTATAATAATGAAAATTATATCTAATTAAAACAGCACTGTGGTTATTTTGATTGATATCATTCTTGGCACTTAAGGACTATATTTGAACTTGTCAATCTGCTATTATAAGATCATTACTGACATTAGAATAAATGTAACTTTAGGGAAGTGTTATTAGCACAGTATCACTCTAAGTAATGGCTAAAGTATTTGTTTTTGCCATTTTTGCTTTTTTTCTGATTCATTTAGCTTTTAGCAATTCAGTGAATGCAAAAGTGAAAAACTGCTACATATTAAACCATTATTCTGACACATAAATCAATTATGTTTGTCCAGAAAAAGATGACATCCATGCCTTGATATTTAAGCTATTCAAAGTTCTCTCACACACACAACTGTGAAAGTAGACCCCCAAACCCTGAGATACTGGATAATGACACCGTTCTAATAAGAGGTTCTTTTTTGAGGAGATCAAAACCAAAAATGTCCGCTCAAATCTAAACCCGTCCCGCGCGCCTGAATCCATGCACGGTCCTCCAAGGAGACGTTTGCTGCCTTCAAAAATTTTTAATCGAGTCGGAAGTGGACACGCAAGGAACACGCAACTTTCTGTTACACGTGCCCAGAGTAGCATGATACCACGCAGACAAATAATCTTAAGACTCGGTTGTGGAATTGAAAAAGGCCGTAAAGGAACTGGCATTCCCTCACATAAATAAATCAGGTGAACAAGTTCCCCTTTAAAACGAGCTAGCTGTGCAGGTTAGGATTACTAGAGAATGTCTGGAGTCGCTGAGGGACAAAAATCCCCACCAAATCGTTCAGGACCAGAAATCTTAGGGCGATAGCGTAGGTCAAATATGTATAGACCATAACCCATGAGATAACAGAGGCTAAAACGATATAGATGATAAACCATAGGAGATAACACAGGCCAAAACTGTCTACACTATAACCCATAGGATATAAAGCGGGATAAAACTGTCTAGACCATATATCATAGGATATAAGAGGCCAAAACTGTATAGACCATAAACCGTATGAGATAACATATGCAAAATCTGTATAGACCACATGAGATGGCATAGGCCAAATCCATATAGACCATAAACTATAGGAGATAACACTGGCTAAAACTACATAGACCATACATTATAGGATATAACAGACCAAATCTGTATAGGCCAGAAACCATAGGCGGTAACACACAATAATTCTGCATAAAGTATAAACCACAGCAGACTAAACAGGTAACAATAATACTATGAATATTAGTGGGACTCTAGAAGCCTGATGGATGGACACAGTGAATAAAAATGTCCCAGGTGACCTTTATGCTAACGCAGGTACAACTGGAGTCCAGTGCAGACCAGTAAAAGAGCGAAACAGGTATGTCATCAGTACCTTCAAACCGGTGAGGCTGCATTTCTACTGCACAAACACCAGTTTAATGCTTAAGTAACACTATACTGCTGTAAAACCGGGTGTCATAGGGCACAACACACAAAAACAAAGTTATAATAATAATAATAATGCAACAGAATGGTGCTGAAAAATGTGTAAAAACGTATATATTGTTCAGCTTTTAGCTAAAATTGGCAGACTTGATAATGCACAGAGCTGAATTTTACAGCAGTTCATTAAAACTGATAATGACAAGTACAGTACAGAGATTTACAATGTGAAATGCAGTCTTGCAGGTCGCTTTGGCTGAAAGCATCTGCTAAATGATTAAATTGGAAATTGCAGGGATGTACTATATATAATATCACCATGTAGTTATTTTTTATTGGAAAGAAAGAATTTTTATTTAAATCATCTCACCCAGAGTGAAGCTTATGAAGAGGTTTGTAGCTACAGCATCAATCTCTTGCCATAATGTAGTTCTCCTTAGACACATCTGGGATAAACAAAAATGATATAACATTTTATCAGAAATATTAAGCGCCATGAACAACATAGTAAAAGGCTTCGATGGCATATAGTTAATTACAATGAAATTCACTTACAGCTACTTTTGACGAAAACCTCTTGAATAAAACCACAGAACATACGATAAGAGACATATGCATTCAAGTGCAGTCACTAAACTTTAGACCACAATCATCTTAAATTGGCAAACTGAAAATCTGATATTTGTAACGTCTCAAAGAACACCTTGATTTAAAAACACTATTGCGAGAAGGCAACAAATGAAAATGTTACCGTGTGGAAGCATCTGTATCCCTTGTACACCAGTAATTCAATGTCTGACTAACCCTGTACCTATAAGTTAAATTGATGTATACACCTCATTTTTTATGTACCGTCATCTTCAGAAAAAATACATCGCAACAATTATCTCGCCTTTAGTTAAACATCTTAAGCTAGTTAGATCAAAAAGCCGTTCAGAAAATACTTTTATACTGGAATATCAGACAACCTTAAGATGGAATGCATGACTTGTGAATCATAAAGCATTGTAATTCAAATGTGTGTTTGTTACCTTATAGAGAGAACAAAATATGTTTGGTTAATCTTTTAATCTGAAAACAGAATTACTCAAGCTGCAGAAGCTAACACTATAATACATCAGGTGCATGGTATTGGCGTTGATGCATATTGTTAATGACTTGCCCACGATTGGAGGATTATTATGACAAATTAGCAACACTATCCTCTATAACATAAGCAAAAGCAAAATCGTAATAATAACAAATAAACACCAATAGTAATAATTGCATTAAGTGAACAATAAGATGACCACCTCGCACAAATGTGTCTTCGTCCTGCGGGCGATTTCTTTTTTGTACTTAAGAATATTTAACTATGCTGATACTACACTAAAATGTGGAAACTAGTAGGTAAACTACACTAAAAATGTTAATAGAAAAGAGCAGCATGTCCGCTCAAAGCACGCCCCTTCACTCCTTCACAAAAGGTTCAAAATATTTTTCACGACAGTAGGCTGCTCAGCATAAATAACTGTGGTTTACTGTATTAATGACGAAGAGAAGAAAAAACATAGGCTACACTAAAACCTGAAAGAAAAAAAAATACATTCAAGGGTTCAATACCAACCAAAAAATAGGTTACAAGAAAACTTACGTAAAAAGTATATCCGCGCTGCTCCAAAAAAAAAAATCAGAACATATTTGACTTGGTAAAGACACAACCGGGCTAGATAAAGAGGAAGCGAAGAAGAAAAATAACTCGAATTTTAATTCCCTGCTAGTAAACTGTTGTCTTCAAGTTCAAGATCAAGTTTGTATCCGCCCCGATCTCTGTGCCGTGCAGAAATGTCATTCTTCACCGTCAGGTTTGTTGTCCTCTCGGTTACTTTCGCTGGCTTAAAGCGGTTGGACGACAATGAAACGCGTGAGAAAGGCTGCTCTGCGCCCCGTCCCCTCTCCCCCGGAGCTCGCTGACAGTGAACCCGATCTGCACTAGGCATTCAGGGCGAGTGACATCCACCAACAACGAGAGGCCCTCTGTCTGGAGGCAGGCTTTTATTCCTAAGAATAGCTTTTCATCTATCGCCACATCAGCGACGGCTTTACCCTAGACTACGGCTTGCCGTTCCTGGGGACGATTAGAAAAGTTCATTTAAGGTGAACTGAGATTCAGAGCGAGACCATCTGACGGGAGCCAGTCTGCGGGCTACCCAGCTAACGTGAACTGTCGTGAAACACGGATTCTAATATTTTCACAGAATATTACTGTAGCAGACAGGATTTTGATATTGTCATTTTTGTTCAGACCAAAAGCCAAATGAAAAAAGACGTCTATGCTTAAAATTGTTTGCTTGCAATGTTTGCTCGCGGTGAAATTCATGCAATTCGTTTACATCAAATCCCGTAGATGGTAACATTGGGTTTATTCTTTTGTTTATTTTTCTGTTATTTACACGCGACTAGTGATTTTATTAACCAACAAAACATGTGGACGTGCGTGCATCGCTGGGCTACGTGATAGGAAACCCACCCATATTTGCCCCTTTTGCGTTGAATAGCCTAACTGTATTTTAAAAGGAAATCCAATGCGTTAATATTGATAAACACGTTTAGGAGCGTAAATCACTGGCGCAGCGTGATTTGCGCTGAGAATCCGTGGCTTTTCAAGTCAATATAGCGAGTCCACCAAGAGACATACCATGTTCTGTTGCTATTACAGAGGAGAGTGGAGCCGCCATTCGCTTAAGTAGAACGACAACCTCCTCCACGTTCGAATTATTATTTTCTACACCAAACTCGACAAGAAAAATAGCCTTTGTTTGTAACATTTAGTGCATGGCAACACACGCCTCAGGAAGCAGAGGCGCGCAGATTGCGTGTTTGCACCTGTTGTTTACCTGCTCTCCCGTACCCTGGCCCAGCGTGGATATCACAGCACGTGTCCACAGCAACTGGGCCGCTTTCTTGCTGCTGATAAGCTAAGAAATCTGCAGAGCGCTTCGGGTGATTTCTTGCCCAGACTTGTTCTGACTCGTTTATCTACCTATTTTCCACATATATGGTTCACTGCTTTAGTATCCTGATAATTTGCAGTGGTCTGACCGGACAGTAGTAATGCATTTTTGATCATTTTCATCATGTACAGTTAAATGAATTAATGTCCATACAAATATAAACATATAATATTTGTACCTTTAAATCAGCATGAATGCAACGATACGTTTTGGTTTAGGTTAATAGATGAATATAAACAAAACCGCTTTATATGCTAGTTTTTTTAGCATAGCATTTCACCCCAACTGAAAATACTGAATTTTTCTTATATATTCATGGGCACTATACCCACATACAGAGATAGCCTACACCTTACCACCAGTTAAATACTTCATTGTTATAAAAGTAATTGTAAAACAGTGAATAGCAATGGCATATGGTTTTATTCCTATAACACATTTTATTGGCTTATTTTCCAATAATAATGTGTTGACTATGGTTATTAATGTGACTATGAAACTTGACTGTAATATAATGATTTGATATATATATATATATATATATATATATATATATATATATATATATTAGTCGGTATATACTGTATACATAGTTAGGAATTTTGTTTCAGTATCTCGTGTATGGTAAGAATGATTGTATATACACGCGTGGCTTTTTACAAACAGTAAAAAGCTCGGTGTTACCGGTTTATAGTCCAGGAGGGATCAAATGCACTCTATTACAGTGAAAGGTACTCTTTCACAAGATTTTTTTTTGTGAAGGTTTATGTGGGTCTGTGAAAATGTATTGTATCCTGTGCACCTAGACACCTGTATATCAGAAAGCTCAAAGGAAAGGAGATATATTGCTGCATATCAGGTATGTAGCTCAGTCTCCGTTAAGACTATAAAACGAAGTATAGGTTATTACACCATGGTTACTGCAGCACTTTTTAAATAGACAATGACCTTGCATATCCCCATATCAATCATTTCCTACCTATAAGGGCCACAAAATGACAAAATCTGAGTATGTGTTTCCTATTTAATTGGCAAATAAACACACAATTTACGGTTCAGTTAGAATTAAGCATTGTGCTTTGAAGAAGTACTATTAAAAAAGACATAAAACTGTCCTTTCTGGGCCAATTAAATCGGCTCTAACAGATTACAGTTATAATTTAATTATAATTATGTCAGTATTTCTACAATTCCATGCTAAGCACCATACATTTCAATTCATCAGCTAAACAGCTATGATGAACATTATGATTTATTTATGGTATTTTGAAGTTTAAATTTAATTTCAAAACTTTTCTCATCTTCAAAGATTTACAGACTTACAATTTTGAGATGATATTTTTTGTTGTTGTATATTATTGGGTAGCAGTGTGTGTTATTGTCACTGTTGGTAATAAACAAAAGAGCTGGGATTCGCTTTATTTCAAAATTGTGATTTAGACTGTAAAATGAAAGAAGATTTTAACTTTCACATAACTTTAAAGTGTATAAAGGTAGTGTAGTGTATTCTGCAGGTACAACCTTTGTGTAATAACTGATGTTTTTGAAGTGTAAAAAGAAACTACAGCAATATTTAAGAAGTGTGCATTGCATGTAAAAATGAAGCCAACCACAATTTTTACATTTTTAGAATAGTTCTGTTGGTCAATATGCATCCTACCTCGCTATATTTGATCTTTATGATACATATTTATTTACATAATATATAAATCACCTTTTTAAAAAGTCATTGTTTAAATTTATAAATGAAGCAAAGCTGATTTCTTTGATCTGATGTTTCTTCCGAAGCTGTATAAATTCAGCGCATTCCATAAAGAAACAGACAGGCCAAAATTCAATCCATATTCCTCCTGAACCTCGGTAAACAAATAAGAGAATGAACAGAAATACAGAATTAACTCACTGAACTGTCTCCGGGGGTGGGGGTGGATTTTGTAGGTCATCTTGAGGACAGATTGATCCTGACTGTATTGAGAAGTGCTCTGAACAGTTCGACAGTAGTTTAGCTGAAATAAAAACTGATCCAATTGTTGACTGGTCGGTCTACGGTCTACAAGGCAGACAACATTACAAGTGGTGCAGAAATCCCAGAGAGAGAATTGTCCCCTAGTTCTGCTTCAGTCTGCCTCCTTTATTTCCTTACTTTAAAAAACAACTATACACTGAAGCTAGGTACTCTCTTCTCCCCTTCCACACAGGTTGAAAGTCCTTAAAGAAAAATGTAGCCACATGTAGAAAGATCTGTCCTCCTAGTGTGGGGGGTGAATAGTTCAGTACTGTACAGAAAGTACATATCCTTTCCAACTGTCCAGTGCAAGGTTATTAGCTACAGCCCATTCTAGCAAAGTAGCTTCATTGTTTCAATATGTATCTGATCAAAGTCAATCACTCACACAGAATAACCTGTAATAGAATTGCCATCGACGTTGCGCGGGCGGCTCGGACGTTTACCTGAGCTGAACCCGCCGAGGCAGATTAAAAAGAAACTTAAGAGCGTTTGGTTTCTGACGTCATTTTCTCCCGAGCGACGCCGTGCACTTGCGCTGCGGGAGGGAGCGTGCGAGCGAGCGGGCGGCGAGGACAGGATCTAGACTAGAGGGATTAGACGGGAGAGGTGAACAGATTCATGTGACCCGACGCTCAGGTCATACATCGGGCAAGAAACACGGGAGTTACTCCCTGAAAAAATAGAACATCTCAGATGTTCATGTTAAAAGACATGTTCTCTTTGCGCGGCTAACTAAGAAATTGATTTTAAAAAATTAAAAAAACTAATAATTTGAACAGTACTGTTCACGCTTCTCTCAAAAGTAGAACTCAGTGAATCTATTCTACCATAAATTATTCGGTGTATTCTAACCGTTTGTGCATGCCATTAAAATGTAGCCTACAAGCTGTGAAAACATCCTCATTATCGCATGACAAAATAAATGCTTTCTTATACTGAGATTTTTTTTCTTCTTCCAGCAATATAAACTGCACCTAAATAATTTCTCATCCATAATTTAAATTGTGCTGATTTCACTGTTGTTCTGTTAATAGCCTGCAATTGACTTACAATGTAATGGAACAGTGTAATGTTCCATTACACTGCAAGTCACTGTGGATAAGAGCATCTTCTAAAGGAGTGGAATACAGCTGGAAATAATGACTGCAGCAGAACTTTTTTTTTTTTTTTTTTAGATTATTTGATCTAACGGCAGGTATTGTCCCCTGTACGGTGGGGTTTGCCAGACCACTTACCAAAAGGAAAAATGTCTCGCATGTGTTTTCAAAGTGTGAAGTTATTAAGTGCACCTCGGAGGCAAGGTTCAGGCCAGGTAGATCTTCATCATTGTTGAAAGCCTGGTCAAAACATTTGGCCAGATAGTGTTCCTTTTTATAATCTTCCCTTTGCCCAGCTGCTGTGATTACTTGTGTATTTCCGTTTTGCATGCCCTGTTAAAAACATAAGCTCCCGCAATATGGGGAAGTTATATCTCTGCATCTTCGGGCTCTCATGAGTACAGTGATTTAGTTTTTAGGGGCTTTTTTTTCGGAACACGGTTCTGAAAATCCAGTCTCTAAATTTAGTTCCGTTTGATAGACGAAACAGATTTTTCCAAACCCGAGAGTGCACCAAAAAAAAAAAACACCCCGGTGTTTACACAAATAAGTGCACACGACACTGATGGTGTGAAAAAAACAAAAAGCTTAGATGAATGTACCGTGGGTTTACAGAACGAAGTCAAGCTAGCGGTGAGGAGAGGGTGGGGGTGGGGTGGGGGTGGGGGGTGGACACAGTGACAGACACGCCGTAGCCCAAACTCCAGCGAGCACAGCAGATGTGGGGGTGACCCGTGAGGTCACCCTTCCTGGCCTTAACGGTGCAGAGCGGAGGAGGACGGGGATTTATGGAGTGCTGATGCTCTCAGAAGGGAAAGTCCACTTTCCACAGCTCCTCGCTGGCGCTCTCGCCCCCAGACTGCTTTTCCGGCACCTCCAGGATGGCCCCAAGGCGCAGGGGCCCCACCCGAATCGCTATCACCGCCCGCGGGTAAACTCAGTCATCCAGCGGTCCAGCACAGGGTACCCCAACCCCGGTCCAGGAGAGCAGCAGGGTCCGCTGGCGTTCCCAACCCCGGTTCTGGAGAGTCACAGGGTCCACTGGTTGCTGTTCTTGCCTTAAAATCACAAACCATTTTAGGCCCAAAAAAAGCAGATGAGGTGAGTTAACTGTCTGATCAGCTGCTTATATTGAAGTGCTGAGAAATTAAAGGGGAGTGAATCTGCTACACTCCAAATAAAAAATAAAATCTGACTCCACTTAGAAATGAGCTGAAAGTCCTGGTAATTTTTTTTTATGACGGGTATATTTTTTCCTGAAAGGAAGAAAGAGTTTGGTTCTTTCAGGGTCTTTGGAGGTGAATGCTACGAGAGGAAATGGGTGCATCCGTTGCCGTGACAACTTCTCGGCTCAAACGCCAGTTATTTGGACCAGGATGAATGCTGCGACTGCACCCATGACATCTCAATTTAAAAATGATGCAATCTGCCCGAAAATACAACCAGCTATTACATCTGTCGGTCAGCTTCGAATAGGCCATACGGAAACCAGAATGTGCCCGTTCTCATTTCTCACCCCTCCCATTTCTGTCCAGTTGGGACAGAAAGCTTTCTCACACAACCAGACACTTAACACTTTACCTACATGTCAAGCACAGGGGATGCACATATAACAATAAAAAAAAAAACCATCTGCATTCTTCACATCGTTCTGCAGGCTGGGATGACATTAGCTTCATCATTAACATTCTTAAAATAATGTTTTAGCCAGAGGCAGTGAGAATATTTAAACTGTGCATCATATAGATGCTTTAATGCAGAATAAAGCATATACTTTAACACAGTATCTCTCCACGCAGGTTGACATTTGCTTGAGGCAATGCAGCCTCAATAGCTTTGCTAATGAGCACAATGGCAATTCCACATTTGAATCTGCAACCTCTAATTCCAGGTCCCTGGCCATTTTAACAACACTACTGTACTGAGCCATATACTCTTTAAACTACGTACACACAGGGCTAGCAGGTGTGTATCTCCCACTGAAGGGCTGATGGATTAATGTAAGATTCAGTGATTAAGGACACATACCCTATACCCAGCAGGCCCAGCCCAAGGAAAATGATTTTATTTCTATATTTTTCCAAATATAGGGATAGCCGCTAACACCCCCCCACCCCCACCTTCCTGACAGTCACCACTCCTTTCCCCATGATGTCCCTGTCCCCCTCTAACCCCCCCCCCCCCCCCCCCCGTTGGGGTTTCCATCACTCTTAATGCCGGTAATTAAACATCGAAGCGTCTGCGTTTCTCTAGCTCTGTAGGGGGGGGGGGGGGCTGTCCCTGTAATAACCGCCCTTCACTGGCCCCGCAGACGACAGCTGACGAAGGATTACCCCGCAGGCTGGAGGGGCGCCGCACTCCGCCTCTGTAATCTTCAATTAGCCAAATTCAGCGGCTGCGCGTTCGGGCGGGCCTGCCCCTGCCTCCCCCCCCCCCACCCCTCGCTTGTGAAAACAGCCACGCTTTGGTCCGTACCAAGGGGGCCGCGATGGACCGGCCCGCCAGCCAATAGCGCTGCGTTTGTGCCCCGGTGAGCTTAACCTCCACGGGTAACAGTAAGGTGTGCAGCTTTTACTCTTCCCCATTACGAAAAACGACAGCCTGCAGTCAATTAGCATTCCTCCTTAAATCTTATAAGCAAATAAAGGCGGTTTTGTTTGTCTCCTATTATTTTTTCCCCCCACAAACACCTGATTTCACATGATTACCAAAATGAACTGACCATTATTATTATTATTATTATTATTATTGATTTAATTTATTATTGGACAAGCATTTATGCATGAAAGGTAAAGAATTTTGGAATTCTAACAAAGTAATAGTCATAGCGGTCGTAGTCATAGTTTCATGCCAAAGAGATAAATCATCAGTATTTTGTTTCTTTTGTTGAGAAAAACCTTTGATATATCACACTGTGCTTTTGGACAAAGTGGTAACATTGACTCTATTTCCATTTCATCTGTTTCTTTTCATTTCAAGTCCATACACACACACACACATACACAAATTAGTTTCTAAGGCTTTCAATTCCCATGAATGACTGAATGAATAAACCTTGGCTGAATATTAATCATTCGAAGAAATGTTTTTTTTTATTTGTTTGTTTTTGTTTAGTTTTTAAATCAAAATGGCATCATTTTTATATTGAACGCAGAACAGTTTTTGGGAGAAAGAGCACATATCCTGCAGGACTGCTCTCCCAAATGATTCGATTGGCTCAGCTGAGTTGCAGGGTTCTATTCCCAAATGATCCAATTGGCTCAGCTGAGTTACAGACTTTGGCCCCTGGATAGATTGTGTTCTATCACATGCAAACATCTAACAATAATGAGACCGTTATTGTCGAGTGCATCTAGTTTTGAGCAACAGTGAACACAAATGCTGTTCAGTGTTGTTCAGTCAAGCGGCAGATGCTGAAATTCTGCGTCTGCTGGTAACCAAAGCAGGTAGGTTTCAGTTCAGAGAGCAAATGCAAAGCGCTAGCCATTTCAGTTCAGCTGAGATCCACTGAAATTCATGAAGAGGAAAATGTCTGTGATGATTTGTAAAGAATTATTCAGTCACTGAATAGAATTTAAATGAATTTCCTGAATTGGCCGAGTTAATTGGACCCCAACCCCAGTAGCTAATACACAGAGTGAACTGTGCGTGTGTCTCTATGGCTGTATGTGTGTGTGGCTGCATAAGAGTATATATGGGTGTGTGTATGTGTGTCTCTTCCTCTATGTGTGTGTGAAGGAGTTGTGTGTATGCATGGCTGTTTGTGTAAGTGTTGGTGAGTATTTGTGTATGTTCATGTGTGTGAGTGTCTGTATGTGTTGGTGCTTGCTTGTGTGTGTGTGTGTGTGTGTGTGGAGGGGGACAGACAGGGCCCCAATGTTCTCAGCCAGAAAAATGCCAGACTCCAAGATTCACCATTTTCTTTCTTTTTTTTCTTTTTTTTTTTGGTGCCTGTGACCTAATTTTAGGAAGAAACAGCGCACGCATTGCCAAAGGGCTCTTTTCTTCCCAACAGAAAACCAAATCGCACAGTTTAACTCTTTACTTTAACTGAAATTTCCATCTGCAAGTCCCAGAATAGGCCTCAGTCAACAAAAATGTGACACAGCATAAACATAAAAAATATGAATAGCAGAAAGCACGTCCATCCAAACAGAAATAACATGGTTTGCAATAAAAGGAGTCTAGAGTCTGCCAACGGCCTCTTCTAACACACGCATACAAATCCAGGGGTACAGTTCACAGCACAGTGTTAATTCAACTGTAATAGAGTTTATATGAGTCCAATATTGTTGGACTAGATTCTGACTGAAATTCACAAAAAAACCAGTGCCCCTTCCAGGATCGGAGTTAAACCTTCAGACACTGTGGCCCTGCAGGTCTAGAGTTAAACCTGCAGACGCTGCTGCCCTCCAGGACTGGAGTTAAACCTGCAGACACTGCGGCCCTCCAGGACTGGAGTTAAACCAGCAAACACTGCGGCCCTTCAGGACTGGAGTTAAACCTGCAGACCCTGCCGCCCTCCAGGACTGGAGTTAAACATGCAGACCCTGCGGCCCTCCAGGACTGGAGTTAAACCAGCAAACACTGCGGCCCTTCAGGACTGGAGTTAAAGCTGTAGCCCTCCAGGACTGGAGCTAAAGCTGCAGACACTGCGGCCCTCCAGGACTGGAGTTAAATACAGTCAGCAATGCGGCCCACTGCGGTATGAGCACATTTAAGAGGTAAATGCAGAAAGCGTAGAGTCACTGTTATTGGAGTTATCGGGAGGCCCGTACAGGCCAACGGTTTTGCGGTATGTCTGAACTCTCTCTCTGGCCCTGGGATGACCCCACCACTGGGTCTCCAAGGAAGGCCACGCCCGGGGGGGGGAAGCTAACAGTGAGATTACTGTATCCACTGCCCTCTGTTCCCAGACAACCACAAACATTCATTGTAGTGGCATTCCACCGGAACAATAAAGAGACTTTGTGCCTCGGTCGACCGTGACCAGGGGAGGGAGGTTAGGACAGATTAACCACGGCAAACCGACGGTCACATCAGGACTCTGACATCACATGATCATGATATTACAACATATTGTTACCAGTAATAATAATTATAATTAAAATAATAACAATAATAATAATTATTCTTCTCCTTATTATTATTATTATTATTACTTTTATCATCATTATCAGGAATAGCGAGAAGATTTGTAAAAATTCAGCACACTCATACATTTGAAATCAAGAGAAGTATTTCTTTTTTGTCTTTTACTTTTTTTGCATATTTTTGGTTTTGGTGGATAACGCCTTAAATTCAACCAAGGTCAGCAGGCTGTGGACGCCTGAATCGGACAATCTCTCTCTGTTCATCATCTGAGAGGCTATCCATCTGATACCTCTTTCTCTCTCTCTTGCACTCCCTTCCTCTCTCCCTCTCTCTCACACTACCTCCTCCTCCTCCCTCCTCCTCTGCTCTTGCCTCTCTCCCTTTTTCTCTCTCATGACATCATTGCACATCTGTCACAACGACAGCCCCCCACACCCCGCCCCGCCCCACCCCCCTCCACCCCACGCCACAGGGACTGCTCAGAGACAGACCTCTCACACTGGGATGGCTTTCTCATGCCAGGGAACGCGGAGGGACAGAGTTCCACAAGACGAATATCACACCACCGAGAGAGCCAATCAACTCACGCTTGCTGTTGGAGGAAGTATAAAACGCTGCCTCAGGCGCCCTTCCAGAATATTCCATAAAAGCTGGATTGGCTTCAGATCTGGCGAATGAGAAGGCCATGACATTGATAATGTCAGTATCCTGCTCCTCAGACCACTGGACGACCACGCTTGCTCCGTGAATGGGGGCTTTTTTAAATCTTTAAAAACGCCCCCCTCCACACGAATTCAGTGCCAATAAGCAACTACTGACATCAAACATGCCTTCTAAGGGTATTAATTCACCAAACCCATGCCAGGAGGACGTGCCCAACACCGTTGCCGAACCAGCAGACCCCTTATACATCCCCGCCGTGTGAACAGTCAACCTGTACATGCGTACAGTACACACATTCTGAAGGGTTTATCTCTCTAAGCCAAGTGCAAACAGGACACATCTGGACGGTGTGGAGTGGCTTTAACCTGCCAAATGAACTGGAGAAAAGTGCAGCCCCCCTTTAGCGCCGAGCGCTCCTCTGGCTCCTGTGATTAAACACAAACTCAATCAGCAAGTTCAGCAGTAACGCGATACGGTTCTGAGAATCAGGAACCAGGACGTGCTCTATCGAGGGGTTCCCGAAGACCGAGAGAGGACAGGAGAACGTGTGTGTGTGTATGTGTGTGAGAGAGAGAGAGAGAGAGTGTTCATGTGCCATTTGTTATTGTCATTTCGTCCATATCCTTTTGCCATTTTAATGAAAAAAATACTCTGTAGAAAAAAATCTTGTGATTAGGCTCTCATGGATATATTAATGTCCGTAATAACACAACAGTAGGTGCAGCCAGTTCCCCAGGGTTTATAAACAAGCTCTTATATAAAGGATGCTATTATAGTACATGTATAGTACATTATAGTACATGTATTATATATAATTATATATATATATTGTTGTACGTCGCTCTGAATAAGAGCGTCTGCTAAATTCCTGTAATGTAATGTAATGTAATGTAATAGCACCTATCAGAACTTGGTCAAGTATGTATTTGTAATGCTTTAAAGGCATAGTTTGATTTCTGGGATTTCTTGATATAATTTCTGTTTTAGTGCATGCATTGTATTGGCCTGGGCAATTTGTGTGTGTGTAATGAAGGATATTTAGAGAGGTTTTGATGACCTGCTTGCTTTAGAATGGTATTCAGTGGTTCACTGCCTGAAGCAAAAAGACATACAAAGTAACTCAAGAACAGCTTGTACAGTGAGGTTACACCTCCAGAGGCCATACATGCAAATATTACCCTATTAATCTTCAAAAAATAATGTTTAAAATGACATTTGGTTGGAACTACTTTGAAACAATATCCTCACAATATAAAAACTGATATTTATGGTTATAAATATAAAAATCGACAATAAAATGAGTATGTTTAAATGTACAGGCACATTAAATATTCAAAGAATTTGAGTGGTTGTCAGATTTGTAGTTTAATAACCAACCGGGGAACAGGACACATGAAGTAGCCCTAAAATTTCAGACAAGATTTTACAAAAGGTTTCTTCTTACATCCTGTCCAGGGATTTTTTCCTTG
This sequence comes from Anguilla anguilla, assembly GCF_013347855.1. NCBI lineage: Eukaryota > Metazoa > Chordata > Actinopteri > Anguilliformes > Anguillidae > Anguilla > Anguilla anguilla. The sequence goes on along the minus strand of NC_049207.1, from coordinate 46,424,222 downwards.
CCAATGTAGGCTCTGGATTTTGTGGGGGTTCAGACCAGGGTAAACTGTGAAGCGTACTCTGACAGATTCTTTGTATAAAAAAAATGATTGAAAAGAACATCATAGACAAAATACCATGTCCCAAAAAACATAATGTAAAATAATGCACACATAATATGATAAAGTATTTTAGCAGAATTAAGATGGACTAACCCTTTCAGTCAGCAAATAGTTCCTCTCTTCTGTGTTCCTCAAAACATTTTTAAGCGGACCGGCTTGAGAAAAAAAATCTGTATAATGTGTAAAAGGCAGTTTTTTCCAAAGTGGGTACAATTAAGATGGCGGAATCGCTGAAGGACACAGTACTGCCACTCTCTGCAGTTTGGTGGAGAGAAAGGTATGCTCATTTGCACTCTAAAACATGGTGGTGCAGAGCCACCCTGTGGCATGTTTGGGTAATGCACTGACCTTGAACCATGAGAAGAAGTAGCGTTTGTCATAAATATGCTAATCCTCATTACTGAATTCTCGGCATGATGTAATGTGTGGGAAACACATACAAATGCCATACACCCCCTCAGCCCCCCTCAGTGCACACATACTCACACGCACGCGCACACAAACACACATACACGCAAAACACCCATCCATCCAAACACACACACACACACACACACACACACACACACACAAAACACCCATCCAGCCAACCACACACACACACACGTACACACACATACACGCATGTACACCACACAAAAGTGGTGTGTTTCTCTTAGTTGGAGTTTCTGTCTATGGATTTATATGGCAAAATCAAGAGGTCAACAGAGATGCCACACAGATGATTAGTTCTCTTTGTGACATGGAAGGGGCTTGCGCATGTGGATTCATGTGGGTGTGGTTAAGTGCATGTGGGTGTGGTTAAGTGTATGTGGGTTCTTGTGGGTGTGGTTAAGTGTATGTGGGTTCTTATCGGCGTGGTTAATTGTATGTGGGTTGTTGTGGGTATGTTGAAGTGTATGCGTGTTCTTATGGGCATGGTTAAATGTATGTGGGTTCTTGTGGGTGTGGTTACGTGTATGTGGGTTCATATGGGCGTGGTTAAGTGCATGTGGGTGTGGTTAAGTGTATGCGGGTTCATGTAGGTGTGGCTAAGTGTATGTGGGTTCTTGTGGGTGTGGTTAAGTGTATGTGGGTTCTTATCGGTGTGGTTAATTGTATGTGGGTTGTTGTGGGTATGTTGAAGTGTATGCGTGTTCTTATGGGCATGGTTAAATGTATGTGGGTTCTTGTGGGTGTGGTTACGTGTATGTGGGTTCATATGGGCGTGGTTAAGTGCATGTGGGTGTGGTTAAGTGTATGTGGGTTCATGTAGGTGTAGTTAAATGTATGTGGGTTCTTGTGGAAGTGGTTAAGTGTATGTGGGTTCTTGTGGAAGTGGTTAAGTGTATGTGGGTTCGTGTAAGCATGGTTAAGTGTATGTGGGTTCGTGTAGGTGTACTTAAATGTATGTGTGTTCTTTGGGTGTGGTTAAGTGTATGTGGGTTCTTATCTGCGTGGTTAATTGTATGTGGGTTGTTGTGGGTGTGGTCAAATATATGTGGATTCTTGTGGGTATGTTGAAGTGTATGCGTGTTTTTATGGGAATGGTTAAGTGTATGTGGGTTGTTGTGGGCGTGGTTAAATGTATGTAGGCGCCTCTGGGCGTGGTTATGTGTTTGTGTGTTCTTGTGAGCACTTAAGGTGCATGTGGGTGCTTGTAAATGTAGTTAAGCATATGTGGGTGCTTGTGAATGCAATTAAGTGAAAGTAGGATTTTGTGGGTTTGGGTGTGTGTGTGTGTTCCTGTGGGTGGGGTTCAGTGTATTTGTGGTATGAGATCCAGTTATTTTGGCTCACAGCTCAAGCAACAGATAACGAGAGGCAATTACAATGTATGTATGTGTGTGTGCACGTATGTGTAGTGTGTCCCTGTGTATGTATGTGTGCATGTTTGTGTAGCATGTGTACATTTGTGTGTAGAGTTTTATTCATTTCAGAAAGTCAAAGACAGATTTTTCATATTTATGGTAATGTGCTGCATGGGGTCCGCAGTAGGAGGAGGTATGTGTGATAGACGCCCTCTCGTGGCCACATCTCTAAACTGCGCCAGGAATTCGTAGATAATCTGTTTCACCTGCTCTGTCTCCATCTACTGGAGCTTCAAGGAACTCTCATTCAAAAAAAAAAAAAAAAAAGATTTCTTTCTCACGTCAAACTTCGGTTTTGTGACTGAAAAGTTCCCATAACGAGAAACCAAAGGTCGCACGGGGTGAAAACCATTTAGCCACGGTTCCGGCTGGAATACTACGTTTACTCTAAGCGGTTTGCAAAGTTTTGCAACCATCTGAGATATTTTTGCTCTGGTTCGGTGGGCTGTAACCAGAAGCAGAGAGTGACGTTTTTAAGAACTGGGGTCACATGGTACAAAATCGCCCTATCAACAGCCATACTAACAGCGCTGTGCAATTGGACATTCACTAGACGCAAAAGCACCGTTTCAATTCATAAAACAGTTCGCAATGTTATGTTCATTCTGACCAGTCGCCCTGGTTGCCAGTTGTATTTCCATGGAGATGTCTGAATTGCTTAAAGTCAATATTAATTACAGTGCTGCTTTAACTCAGTGACTCTGGAGTGAAATATAGAGTGGATTTTTTTCCACTGGCTGCAAAGTCGACCGCAGAATGAATTCAATCGACACATGTCCTTAACTCTGACTTCAAATCAATTCAAGCGTTTCTTTCTTTCTTTATATGAACGCAGTTCAGAATTTAGTCAGTTCAGTTAACAAACTGTGTATGTGAAGAAGAAAGAATCTGAATTAAATTCTAACTGGCACTTAAGGACAAATATCAGAGGAATCCAGGCCTAAAGCAGAATTTAAATTTTATGAGGACTGTGTAGCTCGGGCCTGTGTTTCCCCTACGTGAATATTATATTTTGCATGTAATACATGCTAACAAGTCAAATTATTAATTGCAGTTAATCTAACACAGTAACACAATTCACATATAATACAAACCATCTCATAATAAATTGGCATGTATTGTCAGTGAACTGGGGTGCAGGATGGACATTCAGTAGGATGCCAACGGTGACCAGTTGTGCTTTAAACACGTGAAAATTGTGAATGTGTGTCACATGATCATCACATGGCACACCTATAGGCTCCTGTGCATACAATGCCTAAACAGCTACGTATCATTGACATGAATGAACTAGGACAGGGACATATATGGTTCAATCTTGGTCACATTCAGAATGGAAGCAAACATGCAGCTTTACTTAGAACATAAAGCTCATTTCCACATTTAGGTAATTACATGTGCACCACCCATAATTCCTTTCTTCCTTACATTATTATTGTTTCCACTCTGCGAACATTGAGTTAAACATGGACGCAGACATTCCAGTTAAAACTTCTTACCCTCGACTATTTCAGTCATAAATAGTTAATAAGGCGGTTTCTTTGTGTTTCGCCGCAGTAAAAATCCTCCCAGTAGAAATGTATGCTTCCTAACTTTTGTTCCACGATTTTTGAGAGGCTATTACAAGAAAAGAAATAAACATTTATTGCCGTGTTGACTCATGGTTAAAAAAAGGGGCTCTGCATAATTTCTGGGGCCCGTCCTGCCCCATCTGCTGGACTCCACGTCGTCTCTTTTTGCCAGTAAGCAGAGTAAATGACTTCAAATTCCAGTAAATAGCGTTTGACGGCTTTCGTGACCTTAACGGGAAAACGGACTGCGAGGACAAGATTATAACTTCTGTTAAACCGCTGGTCAGCAGGAACGCCTAAGAGCCAGCTCCTCCAGCCCTCTCCCTCCGTTACGATGGTCTCGCTTCCCTCTGCGAAGGTCCGACCAGCCCAAATTTTGACCAAAAACAAATAAATATGGTGGGAAAAAAGTAATGTTGCATCAGGGAGGCCCTGTGCGGAGTTCGAAATGCCCGTCCGCGTAACCCAAAGCTTAGCTTTGAAGTTTTCCTTGTAAAATTTTCCATATTTGCTTTTCCTTGATAAGACAACCGCTGACAGCAATATTTTTACAATGAATCACCCATTAGAAATGCGCATCTGTGCTGCATTTTGGGGTAGGGGCCCTACTCACATAACAATGTACATCAATATCACCGCTGCTTCTAATTTATATGTTTTTCCCCCTAGCCTTCTAACAATCTGTCATTAGTCAGAATTCAAGCCAGCGCCACCACCTAGCTTTGTCGTTAGCACCCCCTGGCTGTAGATGGGTATAATTAATGGTGAGTAAGATCTATAATGCAAAACCCGGAGGCCTGTTCACCTGAGCCAACCACAAAGCATTGTTGACTTTACTTGACCTCTGACCTCCATGGATATTTTTAAAACGTGTCACTCCTCAACATCACAGATTCATAGCAAATACATACTGCAAATTCAGTAACACAAATATAAATCAAACAAAACTTTATTAACTGCATGATTAAAGTACAAGGTTAATAAGGACACAAAGGACACTGTAATGGGCTGTGAGACAGTACAACATTTTACAACCAGAGGATTATCTAGAATGTTGAAAAGTGCTTCAGACCAACATTTTTTGGGGACAAATGAACCCAAAATGTGTTTTTAAATTTCAGCCGCACAAGTCGGACGCCCCCAGAAAACGTGCTTATTTAACCGCGCGAGAGCGTGAAGCAGAAAGCTAAGGGCTTGCAGCACCGAAATGCGGGAAGTTTAAATGTGGCATTACAGCCCAACCGAGTGTCATTGCCATAGGAGAGGCTGAGGTAAGAGTACCACCCACCACACCCCCCCCCCCAAAAAAAAACCCCTAACCTGACTACCTCCATCAGTGAGACTCAAATAAAAGAAATTCCAGAGGAGGGGGGGGGGAGAAAGGGAGAGTAAAATTAAAAGAATAGAGAGGAGAAGAAGGAGTGTTAAGGAAAAGACAGCAGAATTTGGGACTAGATAGGAATGCTGGCGTAAAAAAAAAGTAATGGCTCCAGTTTTTCACAGTCCCTGCCGCAATCCCCTTCCCTCCTGGGGTACAGCCAGCCTTCCGTCCATTCTTTCAATCCTGCTTAATATCCACAGACTGACAGAAGAACAAATAGACAGACAGACAGGCAGGCAGGCAGGCAGGAGACTGAAATCAGGAAGCCTGCCTGCTTTGGTTGGAATCACAGCCATTTTTCGGAGTTAACTGAACCTTACTGTAATGCTCCATTACTAAAACACAGTGTAGATTTTCAGCGCCTGACAAACCCTCAGTCAATGAGCAGCAAAGTGGTTTAAGGAACAGTAAGAATAAATATGCGTGAAACCAGGGGATGTGAACGTTTTAGCTGCGTTTCCCTTGTCCTTATTTTGGGCTCGTGAACAGTTGAATTAACAGCCTAATGTTTTTACAATAAAAATAATTGCTTTGAGACTACCTAAGTACTCAGCTTCAGTGGTTCCTAAACCAGGGGTTATGAAAGGGGGTGGAGATGGGTCGCAAGATGATCCTCACAAAAACGTAAACGTGCTGCACGCAAAACACCTTCCGCAGACATTCTGCACCTGTTCCGTGTACACTAGTTACAGTCAGTGTACAATCAGCTGTCTGTATCCAAATATTTTAATTACACGTCTGGAAAAATGTCATGCCAAGCTTTAATCAGAGGTGGGTGGGTCACAGAAAGTTTACCCGTTCACTGCGTGGGTCGTGGTCTCGTAAATTTTCAGCTCTACTTGGTCATGGACACAGGCATTGAATCTAATGGCAACATGCTACGCTCGTTTTAGCTTTTTGAGAGTGATTTCTTAAAATATTCCACCCGTGGAGAGGCGAATGGATGCCGCTGTGACCCTTGGCGCAAATTTCTGAACCCAAGGTCCGAGGAAAACATTAGGCTCGCGTCAACTCTAGTGGTTTCAGCAGAACCCAGCGTGAGCGTTGCACATTAAACTAAACATTCCATTGTGTTCGAGGCCCACGGAAGGGGTTCCGAAGGATACGACAAAGAGAGCATTTGTATTTCAACACGAGACACTCTGCCAAATCCTACGACTGTGCTCAACACGGCTCGGGAACGCTGTCACTGCTCGGGAGAATTGAGACAACCAAGCTTTTTGCCCAAACAACCCGGTAAAAGAACATCCTTTTTTATTATTATTATTATTTTTAAAATATTGAAACCGTGCTTCGATTAGACGCAGCGAGGGCAGAGGCAAAATTAGCTCTGTATAAATCGCTCAACAGAACAGCGCAACACAATGCGCGAATTGTGCGCCGCGACTGTGACGTCAGAAGCAGTATTAATAAATGTAGGGCGCATCTGCCCGAAAGCTGCGCAGACCAGATGTGCGATGTGACCAATCTGAGCCCGTTCGTTGTGAATTAGCTACATGTCCGGGAATAATGCTGAGCGCTAAGAAGCATTCGGTCCACATATGCGGACATTAGTCGGCCTTGCGTCAATGAAAGAGGAGCTGCCAAGCCGCCAACTGACACGGGAATAAAAATCTCCAGGCCATGTCAGTATTCCCTCTTTGGTGTTTTTATTACATGTGAAAGGACCTCCAGTGACCGTGCCAAATAACGAAACCGCAATCTTGCGTTTGTGCAGCCAGCTACAAAGGGTGCCATGCTGGAAGAAGGGCCAGTGCTGCCAAATCAAACGTTGAGAATAATTGTCCGGATTAACCGGGAAAATTGAGCACATTATACTGAAATGAAGAGATGGGGGAGTAATTGATACTTCCTTCAGGAGCCGAAGGGCTTTAGTCTGTCCCCTTTAAAGGGGCTTACTGGCCTGTGGTGGAAACTTAGATGGTAATATTCTCTTATTACAAGCTTCCTTTTGTATTGCCAGTGTCGGATCCGTGTTACAAAACGCCAGAGTGTACTATTCATACAGCACGGCAAGGTAGTGATTCACTGGAATTGATTGCGCATCTTTCTGATTTCAAACAATGAATCATCTCTCTGTTGTTTTTGACTTATCTTTGCTCCACACAACACTTTTTTGGAAGAGGGAAGTCTTTGACTGGGTCTTAAGACTGAAAGAAGGCCTATTTGAAGTAATCTCCACACTGTAAACAGGTACTGTGCTGGTTTCACTGAACACACTACAGGCACTGTTCTTTATCCATTGAGAGCACAGGCAATTTAGGTAGCATAGGAAGGTAGCATCATATTCCAGAGTGAACAGTGCAGTGCAGAGGATAGAGAGACACACACATATTAGCCTTACACCCAGGGCTGCTACTGTGGTTAAGCAACCAAACACAGTACAGATCTTATATCATGTGCTCATTCAGTTCAATTCAATTCAGTTCAATTTAATGTGACATCCACCATACGGTAGTTACGAATCAAAACGAAACCACTATTACACACAAAAGTACATATAGTACAAGCACATAAATACCGCTAGCTTAGAGACGGAACCCAACAGTGACTGTTTCTGTAAAGCACTCAATATGAATAATGGGTGTTTATGCAGTGCTGTCTCAGGGCTGAGGCCCCAAAAATCTCCTCTATTTTCTAATCGATACTGCCCAGCACGGACAATTACACGGGCACTGTGAGAGGGCCAGGTGCGCTCCTGGGCTTTGCAACTGCGTGTTGTCAGATAAAAGCGTGAGCGTTTCCCTCAAACCCAAGAAGAGCCTCCGTTGTAATTAACCAGTCTCAGAAACATCGTTCAAAACAAATACATAAATGTAGAAATAAATCAAAGGATGCCTTCGTGCACAAAAAAATAAATAAATAAAAATCACATTTAAAAAAACTTGGTATCTATGCAACTGAAATAGATTTTTTCCCCCATTTTTGCTAAAAGCCATTTTTTGGATATGTTGTTGCAACAATTTTAAATGTCCCCAGATTTTTTTGTTTGTTTTGTTTTGGGTCTATAATTTATGTGACAACACATTTCGTTGGAAAATGATTTGGTACAGTAACAATGTGGATTAAATGATGACTTATTTTATTTTTTGCCAAAAGGCATTTCTGTGTTTTGGGGCAATTTTTAATGTCTGCAGATGTTTTGTTTTCTTTGATTTATGTACATCTGTTTTGTTTTAAACTCATGAGTGATATTTAAAAATGCATAAATTGTTCACTGCCCCTTTGATTTGGTTACATCTGTACACACATTTCTGTGTGCCATATTTTTGGATGTTATTTAATATTCATGCGCGAACCAACGATTCAATCTGTAACCATTAAAAAATTGATTTAAGTATCAGGATGATAGTCCTTACAATATGTTCTGCCAGACAGTGACGTGGCACAGCAGCCAGAGAACTGAACTTGCAGGTTCAAATCCTAAATACAGCTCTTCTGTTGTACCCCAGTACATCCCTATAAAATCAGTTTTTGATGCTAAATTGATCTCTTCACTCTTAATATGGTCAAACAATGCAATAGTTTTAACATACCTTCCTGATATCCATCTCACAGCCTGGAAAAATATTGGCTTTAGTGATGTAATTTGTGTCACCAATATAGCCCTGCCCACTCTGGTTTGTGATGCATAGTTGAGTCACTGAGGCCTATTTCAGATGCACAGCCAAGTGCAAGTTCAGTAGACAGCCATCGCTATTAAAAATCTAGGGGAAAAAAAGAGAAAAAATTTAACCCTCCAGCAACTGAGGGATAAATAAAATACAATGACATCAAATTAGAATTTATTGTGCTCTAACTAATATTGAAAGCCTAAATCATTTCAGTAGGCATTAATCTGTATGCTTGATAATCAGTAAATTGATAATCAGTCAAATTTGAACTATGTAAACAGCCTTGGATGAGTAAATCTGTTCAGCCAATGAAAATGTCTTACCTTCCCTGGTCCATCTGAATGAAGAGGGATCCACACTTCTTTTCATAAACTTTTCTTAATCCTCACATCATCTGAGGTTGATCTGTACTTTCTTTCACAGCAGGAAGACCCATGCTCACTAAACATAACACAACAATGTCCGTCTTCTAGAGCTATATTGACTTAATGTCTGTTAAACTTTGGTAGAAATGTCAATTCTTCCCTTTCACATTCAAATCAGTGTAACAGGCTCTGAATGCACGGTACCGTACATCTCCATACACTGTATTTATTGTTTTTGTTGATTAATTCACATGAATTCGTGTTAGCTTTTAAATTCTTTTGCCCCCATCTACTATTAAATCAAAATGGATTCTGCTCTGCGGTTAAAAGAAATATTAAATAAAAAAACAGGACCCTCTTGCGAGCATTCTTCTTTGTCACATACCCCATGTGTATAACACGTGTATTTGAAAAAAAATGTTTTTCTTTCTGTGGGGATAGCTTTCTGTCCACCTGACTTCAATTTAAAATGTCTGGATGCAGAACATGTGACTAATCCTTTCTATAATGTCTAATGGGTTTCCAATATCCTGTATAAAATTTCCGATGGAAGTAGTGCTGCAGAAAAGTAGATACATGCACACAACCTGATTATTTCCAGATTCTATCATCCCTGAATGTTGAGATTAAAAGTTACCAAAGATGCCCTAGTCCACAGCTTTGGATAAGGATGCTAGAGTTAATTAGCTAGTTAGATTTGTTCATTATGTAAAAATGGTTTGTAAAAAAAAGACAGGTCAAAATAGCTCTCAAATAACACAATCCATTAAACAACAAACACACTCAGTGAGTTTGCGGGTATTCCGCAGATTTAACTTACAATGCATATAAATTACAATACATTATTCATGTCCCCATGAGTACCACAGAATTGAATGTAAATGAGGGTAAATGTATCTTAGATGACGAAAAGGATCTGGTGAATCTTCCAGAATCCGGTTTCATGATTGGCCTTCCTGTAAAAAAAGGGTGGAGCTCTTGTCATGCTACAGTGCAGTCCATCCCATACTCCATGTTCTCTGTTTAAGTTCTATACTCCAGCAGATTGGATCAGAAATGAAACAATGAACATGCGGTTAATTTGTAGACAGTCAACATTAATTTGATGGTATTTACATCCTTTTCAGGTGAACCTTGTAGGAATTACAGTCCTTTTATATATAGTTCCTCCATTTTACAGGAAAGAAGAAAGTGTGGAGAAAGAAAGAAATTGCTGAGGATCCAAAGCATTCCCCTTCATCTGTGAAACATGGTGGAGGTAGCGCTATGTTTCAGGCATGTATGGCTGCCACTGTAACTGGCTCATTTGTCTTCATTCATGATGCTACTGCCGACAGCAGCAGCAGGATGAATTCTAAAGTGTACAGAAAGGTCTCATCTGCTCAGATCCAACCAGTTGCCTCAAAACTCACTGGACGGCACTTTACCTTGCAGCAGAGCCATAACCCCAAACATACTGCTAAAGAAACCAAGGAGTTTTTCAGGGCCAAAACGTGGAATATTCTTGATTGGCCAACTCAATCACCTGCCCTGAATTGGCTTCATTTGCTGAAGACAAGACTGAAGGGACAAAGCACTCGAAATAAACAGGAACTGAAGACAGCTGTAGTGCAGGCTTGGGAAAGCACCACTAGGGAAGACACTCAGCATCTGGTGATGTCTATGGGTCACAGACTTCAGGCAGTCATCAAATACAAAGGATCTGCAACCAAGTACAAAACATGACCCCTTTTTTGAGTTCATGTTGATTTTTCCAATTACTTTTGGTCTACCTAAAATGGGGGAACTACGTATTAAAAGGGCTGCAATTCCTACATGGTTCACCCAATATGGATATAAATATCCACAAATTAAACCCGACAGTCTGCACTTTAAGCCCATATTCATTGTTTAATTTCAAATCAAGTGTGCTGTAGTACAGACCCAAAAACAAAACAAAATACTGTATCTGGTGCTTCTGTTGAGTCCGTGGTAAAACAGAATTCAGTATCTGGTGCGTCTGTTGAGTCTGTGGTAAAACTTCCATGCAGGCGCTCAGCCCTGAGAGAAATGGGAGATTGAATTATTCCAGATACAAACATTTCAAATAAAGACTACACGTCATTTTGGGGGTTTTCCAGCCCCAGACCAGTTCTGACGCATGCGTTCCTCGAGGGAAACCGACACAAGCGTCACTCTGCTCCCTCACGCTGAATCGATGCGGACACCCTCCGCCTCATCTCGCAAAGCATGCGCCAGTTGCAAGATGCTCCAATTTGATGTGCTGGCATCCGTCCATCTCTGTGACTGGCGCAAGGACCACCATTTTAAATGTGCAGCAATCGAATTGTGGGTTGAAAATAAAACGTGGACAAAACGCAGCTAACGTTGTACTTAATCTGCACTAAATCTCTGCCCAAACACTGAAGGCGGCCGGATGCCTTTGGCAGGAAAGAGGGGACCTCAGGAACCGGCTTCCCACTGCAGAGACATGGCCCAGCATTTCTGATTCCTGCTAATCGGCCAGTTATATACAGAACAGCTTAGATCAGGGGGCTCCAAACCCTGGTCCTGGAGAGCCACAGGGTCCACTGGGGTCCCCAGTCCTGGTCCTGGAGAGCCACAGGGTCCACTGGGGTCCCCAGTCCTGGTCCTGGAGAGGTGCATGGTATGTCACCCTATGTGTAGGGCTGTGGAAACGGTCATCACCGGTGAAGTCAGGATCAGCTTCTGGTGCGTTCGCGATTCCGAGGCCTAGCACTACGACTGAACACGTGACCCCACGTGACCCCAAAACCCCAGACTCATAACCCCCAGACTAAAGCTAAACCATGCAGCCTTTCCTGTCCGACGTCAACAGACCCGAAGCGCTGAACCGGTGATCGCGTTCGTGATCTTCAAATTCAGCCACGTCTGACGCTCCAAAAAAACACATATGGCGTACTTTCTTCTTCTCAGTGGGCAGAGGGTAGTCCAGGGAGATCGGCGGCCTGTCCGGAGTGGGGAAAGGGTTAGAAAGCCTGGGGGGTCTTGGAGGAACTGTTCTGCTTGAGCAGTTGTCCACAGTGCCCTGTGGGGAGGGCGAGATGCCTGCTGCAGGGTTTGGCCTCCCTGTAAAAAAATCTTTTTTCCCCCATTCAGCCGTGAGCCAGTTCCAATTGACAACACTCCCAAACAAACAGAAAGATGCCCAGTCGGTCTTCTTATTTAGTTTCTAGTCAAGAGTACTTAATATTTTAAAGACAAGGAGACATACCCTCTGACCCGTGCCAAAAAGATCCTTTTTTCTTCTTTTTTGCGTTCTGCTTCAAAAAAAAGAGAGAGAGAAAACTAAAGGGACACATTATCTGTGGAACTTAATAGCACTATTGTGTAGCCTTTGAACAGTTAATTCACTGCTGAACTTGGTTCTGGCTTAGGAAAGAGTGGCAGATCTTGGTTAATGTGACTGTTTTTATGAAAAATCTCTTCTGTGATATGAGGGCACATGTCTGTGTGAATTGCTGTCACCTAAAACCAAAATCTGCATCTGTAGGCCACCTCCTGTGGCTAAAAGAAAAGCATTGAAATGCTTTGTCTCAGTAGTCTGCTGGGACATACTGCATAAAACCATTTGTCTGTTGAACACAAAAGTAAATTAAAAACACCCTCCCCCATTAACCACTTCCACCACCACCATTTCAATGCACACAAGCTGTCACATATGTAAAAAGAACATTTTTTTGAAGTGGGACTCTTCATTTCATTCCCTGCAGATTTTGTGTTTAAATGAATAATTCAAAGAGCATGTCCAATAAAACAATATAAACATCTTCTGTGTTAAATCTCCACTTATAGAATGAATTACATCCGTTTAAACATATACAAAACTATTTCATTTTAGTTTGACCTACCATTGGACGTGTAGGCCCCTATATTGCGAGATAGGACAAAAATCTACTACGCAAAACGAAAATCATTAGTCTTGGATTTATTTTACGCAGTTCGTATTTTATGCTTCTTAATGCTGTGACTATCGTCCGAACGCACTGATTAACGCACTGTTGGCGTTGAAGTTATCACGCTCGTTTTGTGTTTCACATTAGGGTTGTTCTAAAGATAATTCACGCTTCTCGCCACACGGGGGAGTCCTGTTGCGGTTTCAAACATCAGAATAATCACCCGAGGGAAATGATAGGAACCTTGATTCCCAGGTAGGCTACTGAACGGTATTTATGGGCGTCTGTTAAGGGGCTGCGTGAACTTTCTCCCCTCCTGTCATATCCTGTCCTGTTTCACTACCACAAACTAATGCCTCCATTTACAAGAATACAAATTGGCAGAAATTAATAAAGACGTAAATTTAACAATTACAGTTGAGACAATAAATATTTTGATGACCAAATTAATCCTAACACGTTGTTCTAACAACCTCGAGTCAATAGTCCTGCTGGAAACAAAGCGGTCTCTGGTCATTTTTTGTCCAGACGTCTCATACTTCTAGATGGTGCCGGAACACTGCGTTCTCTAGCCTGATACAGCAGCCCTGCAACAGTTTATATTTTCGAACGGGGTATTATTGAGAAGGATTGGTTAACATATATCGATGGCAATTCATCAGGGAATATGGCTACACAGGTTTAAAGAGACTGATCATTTCGTTAATTAATTTTTATCATTTTAGGAGCAAATTAAGAATGCGCGTCATTGTTAGAAATTCCGGGACTAGTAGCTATACAACAGCTGCAAGGCTTTTTCGCTGCCCGCCCCAAATTCCGAACATCTACCATGATTAAGTAAAGGAGGCGTGGATTGTGTTTTCTGTTACCTGCTTAATAATACCTGCAGCTACACGGAAAGAATTTAAGATGTCGTCGAAGTGCAGGGACGCAACTGATGCCAGGGTCTAGTAAAAAAAAAAGCGTAGCACGTCCCCGGTCACAAATGTGGAGACTGCGCAGAGAGAAGTTTACCTGAGGAAGGTAAAAGCGAGAAGACACATCACCTATTTTGCTTTTTTTCTTCTTCTTCACAAAGTGTGGGACAAAACAAACAACTTATTAGTTCAACTAATTCCGCGCCCCAATTTTTGGCTTTCGTTTTTAACGCCTCACTCGGCTCGGATCAGTCTGCAGTCCACTTGAAAAGCTGTGTGGTTTACCGTGGATTTTTTAAATCAATTTGATTTCGCACTCGCATGTTTTAAAGAACTTCAACATCTGGTGGTTAAGGCGAATTCCAAATATGAAGACACGCGGGACCAAATTTGCTTCATGAAGGGCTCGCCTTGAAGCTTCCAAGAACATGCACAAACCTTTTCGGCTGTGGATTCCCAGCGTGTTTTTGTGTTTCAGCGTCATCTACTTACGACTTGGGTGAGTGTAATTAACCCAAGAATCCTGCAAACTACATAGAAACATGAAGGGGAAAACATGTCCTTGTGTGCTGGTGACACCACCTGTAGACATGCTACTACTTACATGCTTTTGCTCACCTTTTTATTAAAGGATTGTTGAATGTGCGTTCATCTTTTTAGAGAACTATGTTGACACGTTGTCGAAGTATTAGACCAGAATAACGGACACCATGACGCACGTTAAAAGAACGACCCCCCCCGAAATCCTCTTGCAACACCGAGAACCTGCGCCTGTGCGGTAACATCCATCAAACCGCTCTGCTGAAGTGAACTTGACACCGCTCTGCCTGTGGGAGATGAAAGATCGTGCGCGCGTCATTTATTAAAAGGTTTGCGATATGGTTTTGTTTGAAGTACTAAACGCTAAATTTAACTTTTCATTACAGAAGTGTCAGACACTATTTGTCCATCTATTCACAACCTGGCTCTACCTGCTGTCTTCACCCGGTTCCAGCACACCTCGTAGCATACCTTCATTAATAGCGGTAGGCTGAGTTGTATTTCCACATTCCTTTACACAAATTGAGTTTTTTTTTTTTGTTTAGTTTTTTTTAATACCTGTTTTGCAATACCTCGCATTCCTTCTTGACCGCAATAATCCCTTTAATCGACATTGCATCTGCATTGCACAATTTATTAGCTTAAAATAGGCATACATAAACAAACACGTCACAAAATTAATAGCTTTTAATTTTTTTATCTTTGGACCTGTCAAAATAAAAACACGTTCGGATTTAGATTATAGTATTTTCATTATTGCATATGATTGGTTAATGTTTTAAAAAGCTCTTGTGGACATTCAAAACAATTCCAGTGTTGGGGACAATCAAATGAACTGTGAAATCTTTGTTAAACCTACTATATTCATATTTCGTTCATACTAATGACAAGTCATTTTTTTATTATTATTAATGCATAAATGCGAGCATGTTCTGTGCAATTCTAACTGAATCTCCTCACTCTCCCTTACTGTACTGTCGCGTTTTAGCTTCTCCAAGAAGAATTTTTCATGGATAAAAGTCTTCGTGAAGGCCGTCAGATAAAGATAAGGGGAAAACCACGGTCAGTTTCATTTACACAGTCTAGGCAACATTGCGGATGGAAATTTATGTTTAATTGTATAATTCGAAAAATATTTCACGTTGTCATTTCCAATATACTTTAATAAAGAGTAGGCCTATGCAAACAATTTGTATTAGAATTATTTTGGTAGGCCTACGTGATACGTGTAAAGAAAGTTATATTTCTATTTATGATATCTGATCCATAAATGCAATGATTATCACTGTATTGAAATGTACATCCGCTGGAACGTCGAACTGAAAATATCATTCCATAGGCCAATAGGGTATGTCTTATAGTTTTTACCATACAAAATAGCCTATACTATAGGAAGTCGTTATTGACGTCCTTACCTGGCTGTGACCCCATCTATATGACAGACGTGAACCTGAACTCTGGCAATCTAACATTCTTTTTCCGCACGAACCTTGACATACAAATAGTGCACAAGGTCATAGAGTTTCTTTAGTATTCCCGGGTCTTTGTCCCAGGGTGATTTGGACGCATCCAGTTCACGCCAAAAGCAGCATTGCCAGATACCTCACACTTTGACAAAGGCTAGGCAGTTGTATTTACATCTGGCCCACCTATCCTTCTTCTGAGTTAGCCACCCAAGTTAGCAACGCCGCGAGCAGGAATTGCGGACTTCAGCATATGGAAGTCTGAAATTTTAAATTAAGTGTCAAGATATGCAGGCTTATTTGTGAAAACATAAGAGTGCATTTTCATTTTGTATATTCAATAGGCGGAAAATTAGAGCGCTCAATTTTGTATATTCTTTGAAATAGCTGTGTGTGTGTCATATCCCCATTTCCACTGGAGCGAAACATGCATTCTTGCCATGCCTGCATTTGCATATTGTGTGATAATGCCGCAGTGTTGGGTTATTATACTTCAGAAGGGCAACAGTGACAAGTGCAGGTTTGTGTACCGAAAAAATAGAAAATGCACACGGAGTACACGCAGAAGAGGTGCTGAATGAGAAGTATCGTAGGCTACAGTCTACATAGTTCAGTAGTAACTTCGGTGAAGGTTGGTGAAGTTTGTTTATACAGTGTTGATCCGTTGAATGGGCGAAATGGTTGCGGGACGCCAGATGAGTGTCGCCCTATTGTGCCGTAGTGTTTCATAAGTGGGCGGATTGCAGCGTCTCCCTGCCCAATGGCAGCCCCGACTCTCACGACAGAAGAGAAAGGCACGTTTCTGCCGTCCAAAATCCCTTAAACCATCATTATTCCGGCTCGCGAACCACACTCTGTGACAGCCCTCTGCAGCGGAGAGATGACAGACTCAGTCCGCGAGCCCGCAGCTCCGTCACGGCCCTGGGCGCTTGGAGCGGGGCAGAACGAGCGCTGAAGCGAACGCCGCCGAACGGATCAACACTAAACACGCGGAAAGGCGGTGCCTTTTCTGCTCTGCAAGGAGACATAAAAAAGTGCAAGAGGAATAAGGAATTACATTTTTCTGCAACTTATTTTCCCTTTCTTTCGTTTTGAACACGGCCAAAGGAAGCGGCCGTTTGTTCAATGTCACCATGATCATCTTCTCGTCACGCAGTGTACTGCTGTCAGTGTATTATCCACAGATATTTCTCATCCTCACTAGCGGTAGCTACCTGTAAGTTGACCTCATTAAGATTTTAATTGCTTCTGTGTGCTTGCATTTCATTTATAATTACAATAGGTACGGGGACTGGAATTTTGAACATGACGTTTACCACTCTTTATTTTATAGCATTATAGCCTACGCTATTTTAAACTTGCAAACATGCAATGCGCATGTTGGATGGCTGATCAAACTGCGAAAAGTTTAATGGACGGATAGTTTTTACATATGGCTAGTGATTGTGTGTAGTCTAAAGATAATTCATCATTCATCATTTCATGTTAATTAAAGCAAATATTCTATATTAAATATTTATATAAGCATAATTAGGTGGACCTGTTGATATTTCTGTGTCGGAGTTCGCCACTAAGGCAGGTCGAGTTTGTAAACTTACTTCGATGTAGGCTATAGCAGAAATCATGAACGCATCAACATGTTCGTGTTTTTTGTATTATTTTTGTTTTTACCCAGAAATGCTGTTGCTTTTTTTTTTTTTTTTTTTTTACAACCTACAAGTTTTTTAAATTGACAGTTTTTTAAAGCGATTAAACTCCACGATAAATGCATTCCACAACAATATTTTAGGTGTTATGGGCATATGTGTATATTTAAGAGAATAAATATAATAAATAATTGTTAGCTTACTATGTACTGATTATAAAACATTTTAAATGTCTCGATCATTTCCCGTATCTGATTTAAAAAAATGACTGCACAGCAAAATGTTCAGTGTAAAATCAACTCAGATAGATTCCTTTTAACTATAAAATAATATAACATCTGCTAGTGGTGATTTAACACTGGAAGACGTTCAGAAAAAACGAGCGAAATGAGCAGGAATTCATTTTTTTAAAAGGGAGGAATGATGTTGGTGTATTTGGGCCTGTTCGCTTTGCGGTGACTGTTACCTGTCAATGCTCACGGGAAAGGACTGCGCCTAATTCATTACATCACCGCGCGCTTACACGCGGCTCCCGGAGATTATCATTTAAAAGCCACATCTGGAAAAGCGGTAATAAAACATGGTCACAGGCACGCTGCCTTTGATTGACACAAGTCCTCGTAATTACGTCGTTATAACAGAATTTAAAAATCCAGGTCTGGATCTGGTCGCTGGAGAACGTTTATTTTTCGCCTTTATAATAATTACTGAACCATACCTTTAATCTTTGTACTTAAATCCAGACTCGATGCTAAAATAGATGTGGTTTATGGTTAGAATTTTGTTTTAAAAAGTGGGCATGCTTATGTTTAGTTTTGGTAGAAACGACATACCATTGTTTGTTTTTATAATTTAAACCTGCTTTATTCGGATTATGGCAAATTTGATACGTTTTTAGGGAAGGGGGTTGTTTCAAATGTGCGTGGAATATAAAAGAGCCAGGATGTGGTTCTCCATCCTTGGGCTTTCCAACTCCATATCCAGCGTTTTCTGTGTTTTCTCACAATGATTTATGGGGAACATGAGTGGTGGGCCGCATAGAACGCTGTCTAGAGCGCGAGGCGTTGCTAAGGCCTTATGTACTGTAGCAACAGGATGTGACAGTTAATCGGTCCGTAAGCAGTACTGCCATTATCCTCACCTTTAAGAGAAAAATACCAAGGTGGTTAAAATCAGCTTGAAAAAGCTCCTCGAGATGCTACAAAGAGTCAAAATTTTAATTTCACAGTGTTAAACCAACTATGACAGAGTACATTTGATCCCTCTTAGACCCATACAAACTCTGTAAAAGTTGAATGAACACAGCCTTTTACTGCGATTGATAGATTACCGACTAAAGACATTTATCATTTTCCCTTCTTTTACTGTAAGGAGCATATAGAATTTTTTTTTAACCCCATACAGGTCTGAAAATATTTGTTGGACAAATGAGCAATGTTCAGCATTTTAACAACTTAAATATTAACACAATATAACGACAAAATCCAGTGAACAAGAATGAATGTTATTGCGTTTCCAGTCGGCAAGACCGAAGAAGTTTTGAAGTGTTGATAGTTCAGGATGCTTGTTCCATATTGCATACATGCATTTATTTCAGTAATGCAAAACTACTTTACTGAGGCTTGGAGGTCTCAGTCTCAGGATGTTGCAAATTGGCAGCCTTGGGAACATTCATTTCATGTATTTGATTTGAAAGGATGTTTAACACAGACACAGGTTTAGTTTGGTCTGTGTGGTGATCTCTGGGTTAAGCTCAGTATATGTGGTGCATTCATGCATAGACGCAAATGGCAGACACCCTTGCTTACACTCACGGCTTTGGCACACTGATGCACCCAATCAAACAGACTGTACAGTGCACGGGACACTGCACCACACCGCAGGATTTTCTGTGGAAAATCAACTCCGATAGAGTAATTTTGACTGTAATAGAGTACATGTGGTCCCTTTTGGACTCGTATGGACTGTTCGTTTATCCAACGCTGAGAATGTTGCTGTGTACTGCAGAACACACGAGGTCGGTCTGTTATGTGGCATGCTTTTGATCAGATGTGGTCTTGCGTGTGCCTTTTGCTTGGATTGTGTAGTATTTTTTTGTGTGTGTTTTTTTTTTTTGTGATTTGCTTCTATGTGATTCACACAAACCAGAACTCTGGCTACTCTGCCGACCCGTGCACGAGTCTGATGTTAAATAATCACCACAGGAGACGTTCAGGGGATGGGAATGTGAGTGAGTGAGGTTAGTGAGTGCACGAGTCGGTTCATTGGTTCATGAGTGAGTGAGTGAGTGAGTGAGTTAAGTTAGGGAGAGAGTGACTGAGTTATGTTTGGGAGTGAGTTACATTAGTGAGAGAGTGAGCGAGTTAAGCTAGTGAGTGAGTGAGTTAAGTTAGTGAGTGAGTAAGTGAGTGTGTGAGTGAAGTTGGTGAGAGAGTGAGTGATCCAGACTACTGGTTCAAGTCATTGCATACATATTTGTACACTAAGCCAGGCATAGCTAATTCAATCAAATGGCAAGAAGGTTTGCCAGTAATATTGAATAGAAACTTATTTTTGTCATGCTAAATCTCAGAATGACAATATTAAACATAATAAAAAGCCATAAAATGCATAATATGTATATAATTGTGTGAAAAACACTTGATTATGAATTTAATATATCCAGGCCTATGTGGGTTTGTGCACTCTGCAGAATGTTTTCATTGGCGGAACAGTAGAAAACCATAAATATCAGATCTGTTTTTCAAATAATTACATGACCATTCAAATTTTCATTATGAAAAATCCTAAAACAATATATTTATTGAATTATATTATTTACTCAGAATTATCTCCTCATAATAATGGTGCGATATATAATAAGTGCTATGTGATACAGTGTCTGGGGTTGTGTGGGCACCGATTCAATATCGAGTAATGAATCAAAATATCTTTACATTAGCAAACCGCAGAAAGTAAAATATACCTTTTAATTTCAATGCAGTAGATGAGCTCTCTTCTTCTGCAAACCACATTGGTGGAATTGGAAAGGGGACAGGAAAAAGGCAGTTTAAAGTCTGGTATTGGCCTCCCCAGCCTGAGTGAGTGGTGAATAAGCCCAGGTGGCTGTACTGTACGGCGCCTCCTGCCTGCTTAATCTAAGAGGGCTCTGGTGAGGACAGCAGGAAAGAGAAGAGAGACAGTCACTCACCTGTAGGCAAGCAGAACAGCATCAGGGCCACGCCTACAACACCAATCTGTAGAACCAGAACTTGTGTGTGGGTGTCTCTGTGCTGGACCGGTCCAAGGTAGAGACTTACAGTGGTCTTAGGGACACCGGTTTCTGTTTTCACCCTAAAATCCAACCAGAAACCAATTCAGACCCAAGAAATCAGGCGAAGGGGAGTTAGCTGTACAATCAAATGCTTTAACTGACCAATTGAGTGTTGAGAAACAGTAGAAAGACCTTGTAGCTCACCAGGACATGTTGTCTGTCGGTCTGGAGGGCTGCGACGTCTGAAGATTTAAATCCAGTGCTGGATGGCCACGTTGTCTGCATGTTTAACTCCAGTCCTGGAGGGCCACAGTGTCTGCATGTTTAACTCCAGTCCTGGAGGGCCACAGTGTCTGCATGTTTAACTCCAGTCCTGGAGGGCCGCAGTGTCTGCAGGTTTAACTCCTGTCCTGGAGGGTCACAGTGTCTGCAGGTTTAACTCCAGTCCTGGAGGGCCGCAGTGTCTGCAGGTTTAACTCCAGTCCTGGAGGGCCGCAGTGTCTGCAGGTTTAACTCCAGTCCTGGAGGGGCCGCAGTGTCTGCAGGTTTAACTCCAGTCCTGGAGGGCCACAGTGTCTGCAGGTTTAACTCCAGTCCTGGAGGGCTGCATTGCTTGCGTCAGCTGAGGTGGAGAGGGCAGAGATTATTAAACCAGGTAATCTGAGTAGATGAGTCGATGGACAGGATGACAAGGCCCGGTTGCCAAAACACCACAGAACCCTCTATTCCTAGAAATAAGCCCCATAAGATGGTTCATTTTATCAGGTCAGTGACCATAGGCCTACTTGCTAAGTACTGCATGTGTCCATGTGCCATGGACACGCGTCCAATAATAGAGTAAAAACATATTGTGTGTGACTCCTTGGATATGAACTGAACCGTGTGGCACTTTGTGGCACCTCATTTGTGCCTGGAAATAATTCCAACCACGCTACAAACCATTTGCGTCAAACCGCACTGTCACATGCCAAACCCTCACTGGGGGAGCACTGGCTGAAAGGAATATTAACAACATGTATTCATGTTCTGCTTGGGGTGCTGTTCTTTGGAATCGTTTTGCAAAGGGATGCATTCCGCTGGCAAACAATTTAGAATTTGGAATAAGAAAAAAATATTGGAATTAGTACATTGATTGGTCGATTGACTGAACTATGAATTGATGGGTTGACTGATTAATGGATTGATTTACTGATTGCGTAATTAACTGACTGACTGATTTATGGATGTATTGGTCAATTGCTTCAAGCAGCTTCCAGAAAGTGAAATGTGGAGTTAATTTATGGTGTCGATGCTCAGAAGTAAAACATTTTTAGTCATCCTGGAGAGCCACAGTGTCTGTAAGATTTGCAGTCTGCTAGTCTGTTTGCACCTTAAAATCAAGACACCAGGTGAGGTGGGCTACCTGTGTAACCAGCTGCTTTAACAGATCAATTGAGTGCTAATAAATGACAAAACCTGCAGACCCATAACGTTCTAGGACTCAGGTTGTTGACTCCAGCAGACACATGGCTCTCCAGAACCAGGGTTTGGGACCCCAGCAGACCCTGTAGATCTCCAAAACCAGGGTTGGAGATCTGAGCAAACCTTGTGGCCCCCTGGGGCCAGGGCTGGGGATCCCTGCAGGTCCAGTGACTCTCCAAGACTAGGGTTGGGGACCCCAGAACACCCTGTGGCTCTCCAACACCAGGATTGGGGACCCCAGCAGACCTTGTGGCCCCCCGAGGCCAGGCTTGGGGCCCCCTTGCTTTAAGAGAAGACTCACCCAGAGGTGTGGATCTGTACAGCAGTCCTGAGCACCGCGTTTGTCTCTGTCTTTCCTTGACAGGGCGCTTTCCTCAGTGGTGGCACTGGGGGCCAACATCATCTGCAACAAGATCCCCGGCCTGGCCCCGCGTCAGCGAGCGATCTGCCACAGCCGCCCGGACGCCATCATCGTCATCGGCGAGGGCGCCCAGCTGGGCATCAATGAGTGCCAGTACCAGTTCCGCTACGGCCGCTGGAACTGCTCCGCCCTGGGCGAGAGGACCGTCTTCGGCCAGGAGCTGCGAGTAGGTCAGTGTGAAGCCGCCATTCGCCGCTGGGGCCCGATGGGGCCCGTCTTTGGAGTCTTTGGTCTTTTCTGTTCTGTTATGAATATAGAAAATGGAATTTTGCACATTCTTTCTCCAAAGTCTATTGTACATTAAATACATTTAAAAGAATATAATCAATAATAATCAGCTTCATAGAGATTTTTGGAGGAGAAGAAAAATTCAGTGGCTTAGACAGTTTTAGTGTTCATGGCACCTCTATGCTTTTTTGGTGCGTTTGGCTCTGTTATAAATGAGTAAAAAGTGTGTGTTCATGTCTTAATCTGTAGTTTTCGCACCTCCAAAAAAACCAATAGGCCTAATTTTTTAAATAATTATTTGCATCTTCTTTTTTTTATCTTTTCATTTGAGCACTTTTAGAGACGGAGGGAGACTCTTTTCCTTACTCGTAGCATTCTTTATCTGCATTCCCCTCATCGGTTTGGCGGCAGGTCCTGCCCTCTCTTGCTTATGCTGTTCTGTTATGATCGGTTCCATTGCTGTGAACTGCGGTGCAGTCTGGTGCAGTGTTTGTGTTCAGAGCAGCGCATGGTTGGTTGCACAGTAAAAAAGGCGCGTTTCCTGTGGTAAGGGAAGAGGTGCAGGTGTCGCGGTTGTTGATGGCTCTACGAAAAATCTCTTGTTTTTCGGAGTGTGATGACTGACCTTTTTCAAAGGTCACCCCTTGTTTGTCCTTTGTGCCGTTTTTGTAACAGACCTGCTGATTTCACAGTAAAATGTTCAGGGTTAAATCCTTATGCAATTCCTTTACAGTTTTAAGAACATTTGCTCTTTAGGACCTAATTTGGAACTTCCTCATCCTCACCTCCATACACAGTAAATTTATGAGGTAATTAACACTCATCACTTGTTTTGTAGGAGAGGATGTGCTTATCTACACCTGTCTACACTCGACAGTATAGATATCAGCTATGAGCCAGAACACAAAAAAATGGGATGATGTCATGAAACTTGCTTTTGCCATAAATATTCCCATTACTCTCAGGAAAAGAAAACTCCCCCACAGACAGGCAGAGCATGCCTCATCCGCTTGTACTCTTTCATATTAACCCTAGTTTCGGACTAAACTCTTCATCTACTTCCCAACTGGAGAGAGAGGTCTGACATTATTATGCATGAAAGACCAGAGAAGCGCATTGTCTCTCTCCCTACCTTCCTCCATCTCTCTCTCTCTCTCTCTCTTACTCTCCCTCCCTCTCTCCCTCACACTCTGTCCTGCCTTTACTCAGATACTGCTCAGTTGGTCATTTTTTAGTTCAGCCGAATAACATTTGCGTTCCAAGAAGGGAATAATCAGGTTATTGTGTGTTACAGAACCCTGCTAATTCTGATTCAAGGGAAAAAAATTAGTTTCTGAAAATACCTGTAATTTTACATTCAGGCCATTGCAATTGGAATATTGCAACTATAAATACATTTCATATAAGAACACTCCATGGCTGGCAAGCGTCCTTGATTGACAGGATGTCACGTATGACGGATTGATGGAGCAATAGATCAAAGCCTCTTTACAGTGGTTTCAAATACCCTACAACAATTTCTCCATTGAGGAGAAAACTCTTCTGTGTTTTCCAAAGAGATCAGACTGCCAAATAAAACCTGCACAAAGGGAGGCATTAACGTGGGAGGGGGGAGGGAGTCCGATGCTGAGTGCGTCTCACAGAGGATTTTCTGGCAAGTGTGCATTTCAAACAGGTGTGTGACCGGCACACCTCGATCCGCCGATGCGTGTCGAAAACAGACACTATGTGCCAAGTGGATAAAAAACTATAAATGAGTAATTGTACGACACGCAGTTCAAAGACATGCAATTAACTGCTTAAGGCTTTCAGCTGTTCTGGTTCGGTGTATCATTTCAGCCATCAAAAGGATAAGGAGGCAAACCTGCACAGGTAGATTCATATCACTTCTTACACAAGTATGCATACCTGGACTTAAAATGAACCAGCGAAAAAGTAGTAGGAGATTATGCGCAAACATGCATATAGCGCCTTTTATTGTACTTTTTAAGTGCTTTTCAGGGGCGATTTCACGGGCGCAATTATACCCTGCACTTCCTCATAACTGATGCTTTCAACAAACCGTCGTGGAGTTTAAATGTAGAAAAGCTAACGGCCCCATGTCTATGAACCCATTCAACCCCCCCCCGCCCCCCCCCCCCCCCCCCCCCCCCCAATGAGTTATAGCCGCGAGACTGACTCGGTGAGTAACCCCCGGAGACGGCGCTCCGCGGCACGGTGGCGACGCGGCGCGTAAGACACGGGCGCGGGTATCCTGGTGACGTCGCCATGGCGACCTGAGAAACGTGGGAGGTGGGGGGTGGGGGGTGGGTTTGGAATGCGGGGGGCCTCCGCGGGTTACGGAGT
This sequence comes from Anguilla anguilla, assembly GCF_013347855.1. NCBI lineage: Eukaryota > Metazoa > Chordata > Actinopteri > Anguilliformes > Anguillidae > Anguilla > Anguilla anguilla. Next base: position 46,399,150 of record NC_049207.1, on the reverse strand, counting down.
GCGGAGTGTGCGGTGCGAAATGTAGGCGCGCTTACTCGGTCTACCTTCGCTGCCTCGTAAAATGCGTGGGACGGGTTTGGCGGGTGATGTCAGCAGAGGTAGAGACATCTCTGGGTGCGTGCGCCAAGGCTCGACACAGCGCTGGCTAAGCTCTACAGCAGGGGTCTGTAACCCCGGTCCTGGAGAGCCACAGGGCCTGTTGCTTTTCCATTTCAACAACCCGTTCAGACCCAGAACGCTCAGCGAGGAGATAAGTTCTAAGTTGCAACGAAAACCAGCAGACCCTGTGGCTGTCCAGGAAACCAGGAGCACAGCCGCGATCGTTTAATCCGCCTTTTAAAAAGCTGCTACCTGTTCTGCCAAGTGATTGCAATGTAACGATTGTAAAACGACATGCCAATACATCACAAATATCTTAACTTCCTCGTTTTGCATCCTTGATTCTTGCACTACACAGCAAATGGCTTAGTAATGGAAATTTCTCTGCCTGTCGTTGAAATCTCCTTTTTTAAATAAAAAAAAAACAAAAAAACCTGGTATTGCATTTTTACATTTTGCGCTCACAAAAAAAATGTTTATCGTCTCGGCTGAATGACAGTCATGTCAATTATTGTATAATCAAAGCTGTGTTTACGAAAACCAGGGAAGACAGACGGTATGCATTAAAGTCCGACGCAAGTGCCCAGAACATTGCGCTAACGCAGCGGCACTTATGTTTTCACATTTAGTGAATTGCATTCCTGCGTATCGGATATCTGAGATGCGAAGGAATTTGGCACGGTGCGATTCCCTTTTTTTTGTTTATTTCTCTGCGCAAACTGTATTCTGCATTTCTGCATTCCTTCCAATCCAGCGCTTTTATTTTTAAATCACGAACAATAAGAATCAGAACTGGCTTTCTCATGGCCAATTGCAGCATAAATTGATTTTAAAAAATGAGCCACCGATGGAGATTATAATGACATTGTCCATTTTCGCATGGATATCGTATGTGAATATGTGGCTGAAAGTTTGTTCCATAGTGCTCATCCACTGTGGCTCTGTTATTAGTAAAACTGGCTCATGACAGGAAGCTACACCAGGAAACACAGGGCTATTTACATTCAGGCGTTTAGATGATTCTCTCACCCAGAGTGGCTTGCAGTTGCCATGGGATTAAGACCAAAATTTCATATTTCCCTAAAGTATCAGGTATTAGAAAAAGGGGTTGACAGCCTCCAAAGGAGATAAGAGAGTAGCCTCCACCTAAACTATCCGTTCAGTCAAGTAAATGAGTAATTACGGGATAAAAAAACTTTAGAAAACCAAGCACCATAAAATCAGCCTGATTCTAAACTTAGGAGCAGGCAAATATGCACAGGAGACATTGAGAAACGCTACCATCGACATTTACTGAAACATTCCTCTCCTCGGTGTGCTTTATTTGAGCTGACAGGTGAATGCGGCAAACCAAATAACTTCAGTAAAATGTTATTTTAAGGTTACAGAAGGTTGCACTTTTGTTTGGTGACAAACATGTCCTTTAAACATTTTACCGTGGGGGGGGGGGAAAGCACTTAATCTGGACCATTTTACTACATAGCTGAGATTGTGTCAAAGACTGTATCTACAGGGAATGGTGTTGAGCCAAATATTGTATTTCCACTACTGTATGTGAGTAATAGACTGTGTACAGTACCTATATTATTTGTCATAGACTGTGTACCATATCGACCATATACTATTTGAGTCACAGGCTTTACCGTATCTATCATATACCTATTTGAGTCACAGGCTTTACAGTATCTATCATATACTACATTAGTCATAGACTCTGTATTGAATCAAACTCGCAACCTTGGTGGTTGCAAGCCCATTGCCCAAACTATCAAGCTACATTGCCGTATCGTTGGCTTTCTGATGTAGTTCCCATCCTATGAACCCGGACAGTGACAACAGCGCGCGCGGTTTTTCGTACATTCCTTTCATCTCTGTGTGGCTGTGCCCGCAGATTTTATCACCCGCGGTCAGGGGAAAACTAGCCGCCCACACAGAGCCAAGGAGCGAAGCGCACAGACGGACGGCTTTGTTCTGGGAGAAGCGAGCAGGGTCCTTCCTGGCTTATCAGGTATTGGGCTGCACCCCCACCCCCCACCGCCCCAGTGTGGGCTGTCTCCTGTGATGTCCTCTGCTGGTCCGAGCCCCCCGGCCACACAGAGAGGCGTTGGCCGTCTGCCGACGGGACAGGGCGGGGAGGGGAGTGGGGGCGGGGGGGGGATTTTGGCCTGGGTATTGCCGCTCGGACCCAGTGCCCCCTGCGATGTTATCGGTGAGATCTGTGTCTGTCTGCGTTCTCCTCGCCGGCCCGGGGTGGGTGGGGGGGGTGGGGGTGGGGGGGGCAGGATGTGAGAGGATCAGCGGCTCAAAGCGCCCCTTTGTCAAGAACAATCCGGAACGGCAGAAACAGACTCGCCGCCGCGCAGCGGAACGTTCCGGGGTTTACCGGAGGTAACCGCGGCTACGGCGCTTGCGACAGTAACAGGAACGGGAGCTTCCAAAATACAGGAAGCTGATGGTTTTAAAATTCCAGTCTATTTGACCTTCCTCTGATACTCTGAACGGCGTGGGGATGACCACCGTCCATGCAGTACGGAAACACGGAAGGAAAACTCAGTCAGATGGAGTGTCACCTCTCCTCTGCTGTCGTTCTCCCTTGTGATGCTACATGACCTGAGGTGGAGATGACCTATCAGAAATTAAAACAAAACCGTATGGCTGTTCTGATCTGATCTCAAAGATCTTTTTCTTTTTCCAACCTCAGAATTTACACTGTGGCAACAAGTTGCTATTGCCTTGAAGCCGAGAAGGTGACTAGGACATTAATCCGGCTGCATGCTGGAAAATAAAAAGTTTTTTTATGAATGAGTCTGTCTGGTTTTGTGCCGGGTGTCAGCTCTTTGGACCCAGATTATCATCTCAAAGTAAAGAGATTATAATCTGCCTTTCACAGGCCTGTCCATCTCCATCACCTACACCCATCATGGCTGCTCATTTCATATCCCATACAGTATATGCTGAATATGCAAGTCCTGCTTGTGTTTATATTTAATAACCCAAGTGCGCTATGTGTATAGTTCTGGTTCAAGAACATAACTTTATTGAACAGGGACACTGGTGTTCTAATCCCTGCAGAGATCATGAACTCAACTCAGCCCTGCTTTTGCCTGTAATTGGCAGTGAGTGTACAGTATGTTCATAGCAACGGCGCATGTAACTGAACGGAAACAGCAGTAGCAGAGTGGAGATTACTCAGCCATGCCAGTGATCCAGAGAGATCCAAAGCAGTTTAGCCATGTTTTTATTTTTTTTAATGGGGCCCACATGGAAATTTTAGGAGCTACAGTGTTGCGTTTCAGAGTGTGTGGATATTATGGCCTGGGAATATTTGCACTGTAGGTACGCAAAGAATAAATGATGTTAACTGTTTGCCATCAGTGAGAGATATTTCTCACCTGCGGTCGGCACTAATTATCTCCTGTAGTACTGTGTGTGGCCTGTAGGGTGTAAAATAGTCACTGGCTCTCCTGTAGTACTGTGTGGCCAGCAGGGTGTAAAATAATCACTGGCTCTCCTGTAGTACTGTGTGTGACCTGTAGAGTGTAAAATAGTCACTGGCTCTCCAGTAGAACTGTGTGTGACTTGTAGAGTGTCAAATAGTCACTGGCTCTCCTGTAGTACTGTGACCTTTAAATAGTCTCAGACTTCAGCTTAGGTTATCCTGGTGTGCAAATGCTGTTTGTACAAGGGTAAATCCAAATGCTTAATTAGTGACTCCAAATCGGACCGGATAATAATGCATATTGCTGTCAGAAAAGGCATCAAATTATTTTTCTGTATTTTCTTCCATATGAGGTATTGTAGTGAGAACTTGTTACAACCGTCTGATGTAACTGATTTGCACTGGTTTGTGGTCTGGGTTAGCCATGCCAGGTATCAGATCATTGGATTTGCGGGGTGTACCTGAAAAGTCACCTGCTCTGACTGTCCGTGTCACATTTATCTGAAACGAAGTTCACCAGCACAGCCAGCAGGTGTCGCTTTTATCTGTCTCTCAGCAGCATGTCAACATGACAAAAATGATTTGCACTGTCATATTCTGCTCTTTAAAATATGATTGCAAACTACATTCCACAGACCAGGCTGTGGCAGCTTAGTCTTAGATTTCAGCTATTTGTGTTCTTTTTCTGTCTTCTGTTCAACAAAAGAAATTTGGTGAAACTCCAGCACAAGATAATTTAGCTCATAAAGATTTCAATCAATATTTTGTCCTTCAAATTGAAGTATTTCTCTGTTTTTTCTTCCACAAGTACAAGCAGCAATTTCATGAAATGCACCAAAATCAACCTTCCAAACTATGTTTGTCAAGGAGAAAGTCAAGTTCGAATGTTGACGGTCCAAGTTACGGAGGGATACTGATTTGATTCACAGAAGATTGACGCCAAGGATGAATGTCGATTGAATTCCGTGAATTTCTGAGCTGACTAGAATTACAGCCTGAAGCCAGTTTGCGCTGGAAGCAGCGAGCCTCCAGTGTTGCCACAGTTCCAGAGTCCTCCTACTCTGCTGTGGCAACATCAGTGGAGCGTGCAGCCGTTTGGGGCGGAGGGGAAAATCTCACAATGCGTGTTGGGAAAACTGACTGTACGGTTTCAGGCCGTAAATCTCGTTCGCTGCATTTGATGTGAAATGCGCTTCAGCGGTTTGCTGCTAGCCCCTGTTTTTTTTCTCCCTTTTCCTTCCCTCTCGGGTACGGGCCATCGTAAAAGCCGCCACCGCATTCGGAAACGTCCCAGCCCGCTCTCTGGCGGATGCCTTTTCCAGGCCAGGAAAGTGGTCACCTGAGGTGAAGGCCGCACCCCCTTCGAGCACCTGCCAAAAAAACGCCCGGCGTTACCTGCCCTACGTATAGAACCGCGCCGCGCTTAAATCGCGCTCCTGGACACCGTTACAGACACTTGCCCCAAAAACCCTATTAGACATCTGGTTTAATATTTCCTCCTCCCCCCCCCCCCCCCTTCTTGACCCTCGTCTCTGAACCTGTCCAAGTCCGCTGAGGTTTTTCTGGTCAGTCCAGCTTTTGCCTGGCAGCTTGCTAGGATATCCCAGGGTGGTTCTTGTGGAATTCATTTCAGGGCACTGGGCTGGCCACTTTACCGCACATCTGCACAGCAAAGCTCCACAGGGCTCCCACACACATCCTTCACAGAGCCTCACGCCAGCTGCTGTTGCCCCAGTTCACCTATCTTTAATGGAGGTTCAGGGGTGAAGATGCCTAATACACAAGTCATTCACAGAAGCTCAGCACTGAAGATCCCCAGTACATAGACTCTTAAAGTATCTCAGTACTTTCACAGAACCCTACGGGGATCAAGGTTACGCAGCACTCCTGTCCCATCCTCCTCAGAACTGCAAAGCAGAAGCAGTCCCCAGAGTATAGATCCTTCACAGAACCTCAGAGTGGAGGTCCTAACCATGTTCTGCCTTCACATCTACTCGCAGGAACAGAATTTACCCTGGTGCGCACATCCTTCACAGATGCTGAAATCCAGCATATTCCCATGTACACCTTCACGGAAGCCCTGAAGAGCCGAGATTCCTGGGAAATGTGTGCATATCCCATCGCGCTAGTGACTCTGCTGATCGGACTGTAGTTCGCATCAGCTGCGCATTACGCAAACCCCTCCGCAGAAATAACTGCGCAGTTCGGCTGGTGGGAGCGAAGACAAGCAGCCGCTGGGGACATGCACCTCGTGGGAGATTGCGGGTGTGGCTGCGCCCTGCCCAATCCACAGAGGAAGACGTACAGATGGCGCTGGACTAAATGTAAGAGCGGACACTCCAGGTTGAGTGGAACATCGAAAAAACATGCTTCCCAAAAACAAATCATTTAACAAATCCTGGTCACCATGGTGAACGGAGCACTGAACGGATATGAGTCAACAAGCAGTGTAGAAGACATTAACAGAAATCTCTGAGGTCCACCCCAGTTTGGACAACTGACCATATAGTAACTGACCACAGCCTAGCGACAGGGAATACAGAAGTGCAGTCCATTGCAAAGTCCCATGTGCCTCCACACCCCACCCCACCCACCCACCACCACACTGTCTTTTTGTTGTTCAGTGGGAGTGCGACATTAATAGAAATGGTTACAGGGTTTTCCTTTATGCCCCTTTAAAATATGGTTCTGTTGCATGCCATCATTTCCACTGTAATATGTACACATGACATCTGAACTGGAAACAAAAAGTCGCTGTCCGTGCGGCTCAACCGGTAATGACACCGGCCTCATGCATTGTGTTCTGTGGGTAATTCATTCTTGTATTATGACAGTGCCTTTTCCTCCCAACCAGCCAAAGCCACAGACTCCTGGACATTCAGACAATTTCCCTAGAAAAAAGAAAAGATCCCTGCAGCTCTGACTCATTTAAACTCCCGAAAGAAGAAAATTCCACGGATTTCCAGTCCTGAAACTCCCACTAGCAAGAGTTACGCACTGCAGTGCATGAACTGCTAAAACATCCGGAAAATGAATATTTGGGAAGTTTCATATTTCTGCTCTGGTCAGAATTGGGGTTCTTTGTTTTAAATGCTATGCAAATATTTTAATCCCCAAATTATAAATGTGGAGTCATTCTTTCGAAGCCAGATGAATGCATGAGCAAATTGGAAATATTTGAAAGGAAATTTTTTTTAAAACTAGGAAATAAAAATGAGTTTTGGACTCTTAATGGAAACCAGAGCCTCAAAGGCATCGCTGACACATTGATTTTCAGGGTACTGCAAAAAAAACTGCAAGAGCAATGCAAAGAAATCCTCAGCTTTGGAAAAGTGCAAATACAATCAAGTGCAAATGCAAAAGCAAGTTCCAAAACAAAATCCTGCTATGCAAAAGCAAGGCCTCTCTATGCCCCCCACAATCCCACATGCATTTTCTGAAGTTATGTGCATCTCTGTCCTTCAAGCCACATCTACAATCTGTGGAAAAGCATCCTCTTGGGATGCCAGTACTGTATTTATCTGTCTGTCAATCCTCCTGACTGCCTCTCTGTCTGTCTTCTGTCTATGTTTAGATGTATTTGTCTTTCTATATATATACCTATCTGTCAGTCTATGTATGTGTGTAACTGTCTATTCATCTAGAGTAGGTGACTGTCAGTCCAACAACATAGAAAACACATAAGACAACAGGCTTCCTGGTTTAGAGGAAACCAAGACCCTTTTATTAGGAGATCAGTGTTTAATCACACAATGAGCATACACAGGATACATGCTGCCATGTGATTACTTATGAAGTAGACTGGGAAATAGTTCTTTAATTTCTTTAAGTTTACGTCAAATTGTCTGTTCTATTGTAGAACTGACAATAAAGATTTGATAATGCAATGAAAGACATTATTCCACTGGGACTGTACATCATCAGATATTTTCTGTCAAATCATGCCATTAGATTGTCTGGTAAATCCAGAAGGATGTCAGTGTTTGTAAGCAGGCTAACAGACCTTGCTGTTATAATGTGGCCAGTTTGTAAGGTGCTCGTAGGAGTAATTCAGCACTTTGGACAGCACCTGCAATAGTTTCAGCCACAAGTGCTGTCTTCAGGCTCAGTGTAAAATAACCTTCCCATGTGAAAGTAATCCACAGCATTCAGTGATAGCATGCACTATAAAGGCACAGGGAGGATGGCCAAATAAATGTATTAATATAAGGAATGTAAGGTGTCGCTGTACACTCGAGCGAGAGTTGTGTTCCCATTCTTGGCAAGTTAAGTTCAATGTGGGTGTTGGACTCCACCATGGGTGTGCCTTGTTCCTGGTATTCATCGACATAATCTTAAGACTGGTCTCGAGTGAGTCTGGTTTGGGGACATAGGGGTGGTATCTCTGCTGTTTGTGGATGATGTTGTCCTTTTGGCCTCATTGCAAAGTGACCGTCGATGTGCATTAGAACGGTTTCTGGCTGAGTGTGATGTGGTTGGGATGTGGCCTTGGTCCTCTCCCTGAAAATGATGGCTTGTCCCTTCAAGTGAAAGTGGAGCACCAGCCCCAGTTGGAGGAGTTCAAGTATCTCAGGGTCTTATTCGCATGTGAAGGTAAAGGGGATTGGGAGATTGGCCGCTGTGTAGGTGCAGCGGCCGCAGTAAGGCGGGCATTGCATCGGACAGTGGTGGTGAGGAAGGAGCTGAGCCAAAAGGAAAAGCTCTCGATTTGCCAGTCGAACTTCATCCCTAACCTCACTTATGGTCACAAGCTATGGGCAGTGACTGAGTGAGATCACAGATACAATGGCCAAAATGGGGTTTCTCCGCAAGGTTGCAGGGCTTATTCTCCTTGATAGGGTGAGCTCAGCCATCTGGTAGGAATTCACAGTGGAGCCGCTGCTCCTCCGCATTGAGAGGAGTCCGTTGAGGTGGTTCGGGTATCTGATAAGGATGTCCCCAGGGACACCTTCTTTTGGAGATGTTCCAGGCAGTTGGGAGGAGATCCAGGGGCAGACCTAGGACACACTGAAGAGATTACATCTACCGGCAGGTCTCTGACTGCCTTGGGATCCCTCAATATGAGTTGGGGGAAGTTGTTGGGGAGAGAGACGGTTGAGCTGCTTTGCTTGCCTGATTTGGACTAAGTGTTCTGAAAAGTCATAATACTCTGGTGGGAGCTCTTCTGTCTTCTGTACCTGTCAGTCCAGTTGTCACCCTTCCTGTCTTGCATTTGTGCAAAAGGCGTTTTTTCGAAGTAAAAATGGAAATTCCAGGTTTAAGTTGCGTATGTATCACGCCTCCAGAACATTAAGTTCCAGGCTTGATCTGCAAAAGTACCACACCTCTCCAGAACAAGTCGTCTCAGGTTCTGATGGCTTCTCTCCCTTCCTCTCTCTCTCGTTCCCTCTCTTTCTCTCCCTCCCTCTCCTCCTCTCACAGGCAGCCGGGAGGCGGCGTTCACCTACGCCATCACGGCTGCGGGCGTAGCCCACGCGGTCACAGCCTCCTGTAGCCAGGGCAACCTCAGCAACTGTGGGTGTGACCGCGAGAAGCAGGGCTTCTATAACCAGGAGGAGGGCTGGAAGTGGGGAGGCTGCTCGGCGGACGTCAAGTATGGCGTCGAGTTCTCCCGAAGGTTCGTAGACGCCCGCGAGATCAAAAAAAGCGCAAGGCGGCTGATGAACCTACATAACAATGAGGCAGGAAGAAAGGTAACTGCAACAGTTAAAAACACAGAAAACAAAACAACACGATTGACTTTCAATTAAGCGGATTAGTAGGAAATTAGTAGAATTTGCATATGCTTATGTGTTACCATTAGTTATCTGATTGGTTATTTATTTAATCTATTAAAAAGGTCCTTTTTTTGTTCTGTTTGTTTCTGTTTGTTTCAGATAATTTTGTGTGTGTGTGTGTGTGTGTGTGTGTGTGGTGTGTGTGGTGTGCGCGTGCATACGTGCATGGGCCTGTTGAACATTCTAAATCGTTTCTAACTAGGTCTGGACTATAATTTCTTTTTTTTTTTTTTAAAGGAAAAAATTCCCGCCACAGGAAATGTCATTTTTCAATTCATTTCTCGAGTTCACCTTTATCTTAACTATTGTTACTTCTTATGTAAGAATAACACTAAGGTCAATAGGACAAATATAGCACAACATCAACTGGTACTCCCGGCGAGCTTCGTCCTGTACCCAGCACTCCCTCCACTGCGGGTGAAAACGATGCTGAAATTACAGGCTTTCCCGCCAAAAACTTCATGTTTGATCAGAAGCGTCTGCATCGAAAAGACCGTGAGCGCCATTTCCATAACACACGTCTTTACCCGGGGAGTTTACCCATAGCGGACCCCGAATTTGATTACATGTAAGGGAATACACTTCCGCCGATTGAAATGGCGTTCGGAATTCGCAATAGCGATGATCAGCCAGCGTGCGTCTGCGTTTTAGGCGGGAGTGACCGCCCGCCCGCCCGCTCCAGGCGCTCCACGCGATTGTTTTTCCGCCACAAGCAGACGGAGTCTTTTCCCCCCCACGAGCGCCACATGAACAGCCAAAAACATATGAAGTCAATTTTTTCATTCTTTAGATGTTGGGTGAGTGATCTCTGTAAGAAATCCTAATTCCTTCCTTTTTTAACTAATGCGTAGCAGACGACAGATACAGATGGACACCATGTTAAGTGAACATTTCTAATGGGTTCGTCAGCTACATTTCATTTACAAAAACTGCAGCCTGTTCCATGGACTCCTTCCTCAAACTGCACCCAAAAAGGTTTGCAAACGGAATCTTCTCCTCCATTTTAATATCCCTTCCAAAGAGAATCCCAAGGATGTTTGTCGAATGAGAGAATTAAATTTCGGGTCTGAAGACAATGTGGTTTTTTTTTTTTTGTATGCGCCGTATGGCATGTTTTGAGTGGATTAAACAATTACTTTGTGCAAGTTTTTCGAAGAAATCATTACTGCCCTTTGCTTGCTGCCAGATAAAACAAGGGAGAAACTTGTTTTTTTTTTTTTTGACGAAAGAATTATGAATTTAATACGAGCACAGAAATCATATTATGCATCCCTGTTCCCTTGACCCGCGAGGGCAGGAACGCATCTAGTTATACTGGATCAGCCAGCTGTTTACCGCAGAGCCCTGATGCACCGCCGAATAAGCCACAAACCGAACTGCGCTGCCGTTCAATCACAGATGCCCCTGGCCTGGAGAAACTCAGCGTCTGTTCTTAACTGAATCACACAAGTGAATGCAAGCGTGTCTATTTTCTCCACAAGGACAGTCTGCACAATTGACTTTGGTTGATTGCTTAACTCACCACGCTGTGTTTCTGGGGAAAACAAACTTTTGCATATGTCTGTAAGCAAAGGACGAATGTTGATTGAATCCAGGTCTTTTTTCGTCTGAAGAAAGTCTGACTGTGAGACTCTGGATTTGTGTATACGTGTATTTACTGGACGCCCATGCATGAGCAAGTATCAGATTGAACACTATGAAGGTTAGATTGCCACAGATGTATTTCAGATCACTTTCAGGCTCCTCATTACTAAAATAAATGACGGGACTTTTTATATGAATGTATACTACAGTAAAAGTCAGGGACACGTTTGATTTAAATTAATAATATATACGCATCAAGTTGCCTTAAAGCTCATTAATGTCCTTCAGTAAGAACTATTGTACTTTCTGGAACAAATTTAAAATTGGCTCTCACAAGTATCAGCCTGATATTTATTTCCTTAATGCCTTTTCCCAAAATGCACAATGATCCAGATGCAAATGGTTCATAGTCATCTGTCTGTGCAACAAGTCTGTTACTGAATAACCAAAGACTCCACATAACTTTAGAATAATAGTATAAAAGTATGGTCATATGAGATCTACGTTTATTTTTTCAGACATTTGATGTGCTGTTTTGGAAGTTAGAGGGAATTACAGAGTGAAGCTTAAACAAACAAATGCATTTTCCTTATATTTGACAGATATCTGGCATCAGTGTTCATTTCAGAATTTCAAAAAAAGTAGAAAATGGGGTTTTGCTCATTTGAGTATACACATGTAATAGATAGTATTTCATCCAATGAATTGGATGGTTGAGTTTGCCAACTGTTCCAAAGGTTAACTGGGGAATTATCAGACAACCAATAAGAATGCACAAGTCATTTTGAGCAGACAGTTTTTTTTACCAAAGAAAAGCACACATTGACCTGTAGGAGGGACAGAGTTGAGTAGGCCTTGCCAAACCTTCAGTGTAATAGCATTGATTTGACTCATGTTGAAAACATGCATTATGGTGTGTAAAATACAGTTAAGTTCAGAATGTCCTGTTATAGCCTGCATTTTAATAGCTTTTTAAATGTCAAATATTTTTTATCTCATTTCCCCCTCTGAGTCATACTTCCTTGTTAATTTTTGTTATATTTTGCAGGGACCCTGAAAATCAGAAGACAGCTTGATTTCTTGATTTTTTGTTTGTGGAGTCTATCTTTACTGCTTTTGAAACAATTAATGACATTTCAAAAAAGTCCATATTTCAGCATTCAGATTAGTAAACTGAGCTAGGTACTATAATTCTCTCTATCTGTCTCTCTCTCTCTCACTCTCTCTCTTTCTCTTAGATAAATACAGATGTAACACATCAGCAGAACTGGAACATAAATTGTAAACAATAAAATGTAATTCCACATGTTAAACCATTTTTTATTAATCTTTTTGTTAGCTACTCACATGGATGCACCCAAGGAACAGAAGTGAACTAAATTCTACAGTCTTCAAGACCAAACTATTTTAGCTATATCTTTAGGTTATTAATGTTATTATTGTTTAATTATTGTTATTATTGTTATTATTGTTATTATTATTATTATTATTATTATTATTGTTAGTATTATTATTATTATTATTATTATTATTATTATTATTATTAATAAATCATTAATAGCATAATGTGAAAGCTGGTAGGCACTGGTCTGACACGCCCCCTCCATTCCCCCATCAGGTGTTGGAGGAGAGGATGAAGCTGGAGTGCAAGTGTCATGGCGTCTCGGGGTCCTGCACCACCAAGACGTGCTGGACCACCCTGCCCAAGTTCCGGGAGATCGGCTACATCCTGAAGGAGAAGTACAACGAGGCGGTGCACGTGGAGGCGGTGCCGGCCAATCGCCTGAGGCTGCCCACCTTCCTCAAGGTGAAGAAGGTGCAGAGCTACCGCAAGCCCGTGGACACCGACCTGGTCTACATCGAGCGGTCGCCCAACTACTGCGAGGAGGACCGGTCCACGGGGAGCGTGGGGACGCAGGGGAGGCTGTGCAACCGGACCTCGCCCCACGCGGACGGCTGTGACCTCATGTGCTGCGGGCGGGGCTACAACACGCACCAGTACACCCGGGTGTGGCAGTGCAACTGCAAGTTCCAGTGGTGCTGCTTCGTCAGGTGCAACACCTGCAGCGAGAGGACGGAGGTGTTCACCTGCAAGTGAGGCCCGAGAGAGGGACTGACGGACCAGCCAACAGACAGACAGAGGGACCCTGGAGAGAGCAGTGCGCACTGGGGAGGGGCGAAAAGAAGAAAGAAAAACAAAGACCTGAGAATGAGAATGAATGGATTAATGAAGAGAACAGTCACAGAATGGAGATCTTGATGTCAGCTCTTGACAGACTAACAGATGTTGGAGGTTGCAGTGCATGCTGGGACAAAAAGAGAGAAGAACGGAAAATGATACATTTTGTAAATGGTTCAAGAGAGTGGATTTTAAAAATGGGAATAACGCTATCGACTTGGACAGATGTACGAATGTTTGAGGGGCAGTGCATGGTGGGATACATGGGAAAAACTGAGAAAAGAATGGAGAAACGAAGAGGAAATTTGGAAATGGTTAAACAGCTTGGAATTAAGACTATCGACTCGTCTTGGCATCTTTTGCACATCAGAATCTATTTGCTTTAAAATACAAATATAAAGAAATAAATTGGTAAAAATGGCTATAGATAATTATCTATTAAACTATTAGATCGCACATCTTTTTCTGGAAAAAAAGATGTGTTCTTATGCACTGATGAATCCCAAACTGACTGGAAATTGTGATATAATAAGAATTAAATCTTGCCTCCAGGTGGGAACTGTGCAATGCACTGTGGGATTTGTAGTTCTCTATTTTTATGGAACACTTAAAAAAGGAAACAGAGGGACTTTGACTCCCAGGATGTTGTGGAGCAAGACAATGAAAGTATTCAGCAGAAAGACTAAACGGGAGAAAATTATTCCTCATTACACAGACTGGTCTTCGAATGCAACTCTTGGGGGTTTTCTTGGGGGAAATTGAAGTGTGTTCTATTTCAATGTTCAAAATCTTGTTTTTTGAACATTATCAAAAGGAACGGTACATTAGTTTCTCACCTTTTGGGTACTTTTGAGAATTGGAGTCTCTCCACATTAAGTTCTCTAACTACCAACTGGAAAAACATGGTGGAGTATCTTTGTTGTCCAGTCACACTGGAACTGTCTGTTTGAACACTGAAAATAAATTATTTATGTTATAGTATCTTTAAAACAAAGCACTAACGGGTAGAAATGTCTTATTTTATACTAAGTGTAAAAGAACAAATGTGTAAACTCTTGACTGAAGGTGCATATATTTTAGAATATCTCAATCCTCCTCTTCCTCCTCATCTTCCTCCTCCTCACAGTGGTTTCATTGCTACTAGTATGTTGAACTTAAAAAAAAAAATTCCTGTTATAGTTTACATTTTACAAGCAGGTGAGCATGTATCCCCTAGCTCATGTGTGGCCTATATATAGATTACAGTCACATAATCAATATGAATTATTTTGGTTTATTTTGCATTCACAGCCTGTGGTCAGTAGGTAGGACAATGGATTCTGGTTTCTTTTTTGCTACATATTTCTTCCTCCTCAGTCCATTGAACGTGAAATCAATTACAATGCTGGATGTGTTGTCACGTTTTGGACCGAATGCTTTCTTTTTGTTTGTTTTTGCTGTGATTCAGCTCAGATGAAGATGGAAACATCAGTTTATCGAGTTCTGAAATTCACCGAGAGACTATGAATATAGCAAGTTCTTAATCTGATCCTGAAACACATTCAGTCAAAACTTGTATTTCAGTTATAATTTGAAAATAAATGCACACAATTTAAAAATTTATTTCACAAACGCAAATTGCCAAGTTAATGCTGGACTCATTGCCGAACTCTCCACTGTGTTTCCTGGAAAAAGAAAAAAGATTGAATGCACTCGCATTTCACTGTCAGTCAAAGTTATTGACAAATGTTGGTTGACTGCTGGCTGCAGCCTTTGGCCCAAATTTCAAAACTATTTTCATGATGGAAGAGTAACTTGGCCGTTGGGCCTCTGTGTTCATTGAGTTTGAAACTAGAGAAGTGCTCTATAAGCTGTGGAAAACATGGAAATGATATGTGTCTGATATGTGTCAGATACCCACAACTTGTCCATTTCCACTAGTGATGGAAATATGACATTCAACATGGCTGCTGCTAGTATTGGCCAAACGACACAAAAAAACTGATGCAGCTTTTTGTACAAGAAACATAGGCCTATATACTGCCTAATTTCTAGCAAAAAGATTAGAAGTACATTCCAATATTGCCTGAAATATAACTTCACATTTCCAAGGACTGCAATACAAAAGATTAAGTGAAAGATTAAGAAAAATAAACAAAACCTATTAAATCAAATGTTTTTTTAAATAAATTTTAATGTGTAAATTAAATATATATAATATGTGTATAAAGGCATACCTTTTACATACACTGCATGTTACAATGTTGGCACTTTAGATTATTTATATACAGAGAAATATATTTCAATCTTTTAATTAATATTAGTACTGTCTTATTTCAAAATGTTTTCTCTTTAACTACACTCTTCTAATTAAAACAAGTGTTTGAATGTTGTTGTTGCTGTTTTACTGTAAATGAAACCTAATTCAGTCACGTATTAATGTGAATTCAAATGGAGCCATGTTTATCAGACAAAACACTTCTTCCGGCTGTTATTTGTATTTCAAATGCCAGCAATTGCTTTCTTTCTTTTGAAACTTGGTTGCACATATTAAATAGTCTCCATTTAGTTGATGTACTAAGAAAAGTGGGATGTGTATTCACGTTATATGGGTAGCATCAGGTTGCAGGTTAAATCAATAACTTATTAGGTGCTAGCTGTATCAAATTTTGATTGTTGAGCAAGATTGCTGAAGTTCAGGAATATTCATTTACCCAAGAAGTTTACAGTTTAATCATAATTCTACATGTGCACCAAGCTAACAGTTAGTTAAATATTTATGTCAATAATGCATCTCTGCTGTACAATATTTGCATTTCATTATTTTAATTTCTATGGCAGTTCCAAATGTACAAAACTAGAAATGTTTATGCTTACCACATTTACGTAATAATACACCAATTTATTTTTAAAAGCAGCCCTTTTAGAGTTATTACAAGTTTTTTACATAAGAAACTCTTTTCCTGCAGATAATGCTCTTTCTAAGTGACCGAATTATTGGTCCATAGAAGACATTGAAAATCAGGAGTTAGCTGCTGTAGCTGTATTTCCAAATAGCTTTTAAAAGCATATAAGTTTGTTACTGTTCACATGATCTGCATATCTAAGACCTAGTGAATTAAAATACGATATGATACCTTCTTGCAATAGTATTCAATCTGCCTGCAGAGTGGGAATAACTTTAAAATGGAGATTGATGTTTCTTATGTTTTTTCCCCCAAGGAGACAGCAGCCATCTTGGGACAAAAATTATGTTCTCTAGCATTTAATGCATTCAGATCCTCCTGTTGTAAGCAACACAATTATTTGCTTTTGTTTATGATTTCAGCTCTCATTTTAAATCTCAACTGAATAAAATAGGCTTAATATCACAGTATTTCTCTATTTATTTATTAATTTTTTTGGCTCAGTCTGTATACCTATTAAAGAAGGAGGAGGTCTGCAAGGCCTCAGGATAAAGTGTTTTAGTTCTATGTGGGGCATTGTCAGGGAGCCCTTCAGTGTTTAATTATCAGTCCAATAAATGCACTGCCCACCTGCTGCCACCCGCCCTCTCGAAAAAAAGTCAACCCTGAAACCCACAGCCGAACTGCATCATGGGAACTACCCGCAGCCGAACTGCACCGTGAGAACTATTCATAGTTCATCATAAATTATGAAAACAAGTTAATTGTTTTCCCGTCTGCATTGACAGTGTTTTTTTCTCTTTCATGATATGACATTACAGCTAAATTGGTTCAATTGCATTGATCAATCACACGCATGGTCAAATGAGTGATGCCAAATGCACAAATGCAAATGCAGATATCCAAATGTGCAAATGCAAATTAGAAATGTATTCAGCATTTGACCTGAATCTGAAAAGTTGGTGAGCTGGTTCTGTAAAGCAGTGTTGCATAGCCCATGGTTCTGGGGAACCAAGGAACCAATCACCTCTCTGATTTATCTCATTATTCAACCAATCAGTGCCTGATTCTCCCTCTAATTAACCAATCACTGTCAGGTTCACCCCCTAATGCAATGAATCACTGTCTGTTTTACCCAGCTGAGATGATTCTCTGTCCTGATATGAATGTTTTAAATGTTTAAAGAGGGCTGCAAAAACTGCAAGACTGTAGACATCCAGGGTCGAGGATATAGTTCATTTCTACCCTCCTTGGCTTGCGTTTTGTTTTCAAGTTTACTTGGGGTGTTTTCATAAAAATGACTACCCTGGTAATTGGTTTGGTCAGTACTGTGGAGTTGCTGAGCACTGTAAAATCTACTGGCACACATTGTCTGTGAATGGTTTTCCTAAAATGTTGATTTGTCAATGTTGTTCAACAGAGCCATTAAAATATCTGTTTGTCATAGTTAATCTAATGGAAGAGACAGAATCTTTTATTTCGAAGTCAAACAAGGATATTGGGGGGAATGCTGTTCTTGCTGACCGCCAACCTTAATTATAAAGCAGAGGAAAACAGCATAAATGTCATTGACCATTTAATCAATCACACCAGTCATAAAAAGTAATAAAATCATAATTCAACAAACCATACAAAGGATTACTGACATGGCTGACAAAAAGCCAAACTCTGGAAAATAATGTACATTTTCTCTGGAGCCAAAAAGCTTGAGTCATAAACAAAGTAGGAAGAGGGGTACACTGAGGTTTATAAATATTCCAAATTTTTTGACAAATTTAAATCAATCCCTCCTGCGAGTCAATGACTGCCCATTTACAGCATAAACCCAACAGCAGGTTCATTTCAAACGGAACATTTGGGAGCTGCTCTCTGTAAACTGTGAATAGAGGCTGTGCGCTACTTTATTCAGTTGGTTTACGGTCCCGCTCCTCTTTCCTGTGTCTGAAAAGCATTGCGCGCAGCCACCAGAGCAGAAGTAAGCCGTGTTTTGTTAGCCGTCTGAAACCCGGAGTGCCGGAACCATGTAAGCTCACGTTACTATACCCGGGGATTGAGGGAAAAATAAATCCGTTTGTTTCTGACAAACATTTTGTCATTAAAAAATATGAGATAGAAAAACAGGCTTTGCGGCTGCTGTGCCCGTCCCCTAAAGCGGCCATTGTGGAGGTGTCAGATTCATTAGCTCACCGGGACACGTTCTGCAAGCTAATGCTTCTGGTCTGATTCACACCGACAGGGACTCCGCCTGCTTTTTCACAACCAGCCCAGACAGGACGAGGAGAAGGAGGGGGGAGAAAGCTGCACAGTAACAGTGCAGTTGAACTGGGCGGCGGACAGTATGACTGGACTGCAAAGTATCTGCTGTTAGTTTACATTCAGTGGCCATCGTACAGTTGAGTTTGTGTGTATGCGTGTGTGCTAAATCAACTCTGAAAGAGTATTAAACACCTTTACACACTAAGGCTATGTAAACTTCAATGGGAAGATTGTGGTTTTTTCATGATGAAGACAATATAAAGCAAATTAACATGCTAATTTAAATCAGAGATGTTATAGTAAACCTATTTTATCAGTTCTTATTTCAGTATGGTTTCAAAATTCAAAAACATGCTTTTGAAGCCAAATTATTCAACCTTATGTTCAAAGAACCTACTATCTGCTCTGTGGTTGTATTGTTTTGGGTTTTTACGTTTTTCTTTTGTTTAGTTTTTTTACATTTTAAAGACACATCAATCACAGAAATAATGAACACTGAGACTTCCCTTATTCTTTCAAATAATTGGTTTTTATTTACATTACTGCCATTCAGCAGACGTTCTTCTACAGAGGAACATACAAAAATGTACATTTTAAAAAAATTTTTTTACAAAGTATCCAATTTTCAGCTGGACATTTACTGAAGCATTTAAGGTTAAGTACCTTTGCTCCAGGGCAGAACAGCAGCACCCCAACTGGGCATCCAAGCCACAAACTTTGGGTCGCAGGCCCAGTTCCCCGACCATTACACTACACGGCGGCCCATTTTCATTTCTCAGCTCGGAAAAACAATTCTTTTTTTTTTTTTTTTTTGCGGTAATTCAATATTGTGCATTCGCCTGGAGTCCCAATTTCACAGCAAGAAAAGTTTGATGGTTTTCATCTGGTATATCGCAACACATATTTATTTAGTTTTACTATTTTCATAAAAAAATACATATGTTCCATTTATATCCTGCAGCATTCCACCACAGTTAAAATGGCTGATTTTTTTTTTTTTTTTTTTTACATCTAATGTTTGGTTTTCATCATACATATTTTACATTGTTTAAACTTCTGGTGTTTTCTGAAAAACTGTCATCCGGGGTTTTTAAAAAAAAAAAATCATCTGGTTGATATTAGCGGTGAAACAAAATTTGGTTATTCAAAGGGACAGGCCTGTGTGGCATCATCTTTAACCGCAGGATGAAGTGGGCACATTGCTCAACTGCTCAGTTCGAAGTCAAAAGTCTGGAAAAACCTGATTGTCTTCGTGTTATGGAACCTCATTCTTTTTGCTCATTAGTTATGGAAAGTCCCTAGGTTCAAAGTTAAGATGTTGGGGGGAATTGCATTGTTCATTTCTTTTGTTCATTAGCTGCACAATGTCATTCTGAAGGGCAACTTACTGTATCAGCTCAGAGTTCAGATTTACCGCCCCTCAACTACAGGCAGTAACATGGTCCCCATTAAATCATCTTTTGTCCTTACGTGACCAATTTGGTCTTACAAATAAATGTGTTTCAGTTTTCTTTTCTTCGTAAAACGGCTTGGCAAGTTAATTGCAGTGATTACTTAACATGCCAAACTGTGTCTGTGGGGGAAACAACTAAAAACAACTAAATGCATTTATCAAATGTTGGCTGAATCAGGGCCAAAAGGAGGTGTCACATGGCCCATGACCTTAATCAACACTTTATTTCGAGAAATGTTTTCCTAAAGGAATTCCTCGGTTTACCCGTTCGTCATTTTTAGGATATCTGCTGAGCAGTACTCATTTTATGCGAATGAGATCCCATAAAATGTGCACAAATCTCTTTTTATATGAGAGGCAAATAAAACAAATGACATAGAAGGTAAGCATATGTTCGTGCTTACTGGATAGCACATTTGTGAAGAGCCTCACATAAGGATTGACAGATTTAAGAATGCCAAATCTAATGCAACTGCAAATAACTGAATTTATTTATTGAGTGGGTGGTTAACAATGAAAAGCAGATGCTAAAGATCGGAGTGTATTCAATAAGGCATGGCTAGGGCAGACACACAAACACACCATGTAATGATCCTGGCCAGAACCCCAAGTCTGTTTTTTCTGGAACAGAGGAGGAGAAGTCCTGGTAAAATATGTTTTTTTTAAGCAGATCAGTTTGTTCTGGAATAGAGAGAGGTTCTGATAATATAAGTCTGCTCTGGAATAGAAAGAGGTCCTGGTAAAGCAGCTCTGTTCTAGAATAGAGAGTTCCTGGGAAACCAGCTCTGTTCTAGACTAGAGAGAGGTCCTGATAAAGCAGTCTGTTTTAAAAAAGAAAGAGGTCCTGGGAAAGCAGGTTTAATCTGGAAAAGAGAGAGGTCCTGGTAAAGTAGGTTAAATCTGGAATAGAAAGAGGTCCTGGCAAAGTAGGTTAAATCTGGAATAGAGAGAGGTCCTGGTAAAGTAGGTTAAATCTGGAAAAGAGAGAGGTCCTGGTAAAGTAGGTTTAATCTGGAATAGAGAGAGGTCCTGGGAAAGTAGGTTAAATCTGGAAAAGAGAGAGGTCCTGGTAAAGTAGGTTTAATCTGGAATAGAGAGAGGTCCTGGGAAAGTAGGTTAAATCTGGAATAGAAAGAGGTCCTGGGAAAGTAGGTTAAATCTGGAATAGAAAGAGGTCCTGGTAAAATAGGTTTAATCTGGAATAGAGAGAGGTCCTGGGAAAGCAGGTTTAACGGTTTTCACCTCACACTGCGGGTAGGATTACCATTGTGTGCACCCATGTGCAATTGTGTGTCTGTGTGTTTGTGCATGTGTACATTTCTGTGTGTGTGAGAGAGTGACAGCAGGTCCTTATAAAGCGCGTTTTACAGCAACATGTCAGTAGTTCCAGGGCAGCCCCCAAATGCCCCCTCTGACTGGGTTACTGTTCCCCAGTTCACCAGGCCACAGGTTCTCCTTCAGCACATTTCCCTTATTTTTCACCTTTTCTTTCTCTTGGCTTGGCTTTGATGAATGGAAACGTGAGGTTGTGGTTTTGGAGAGCAGAGACCACCTGAGACGGACCGAAATGATTTGAAGGAAATACCCCTCTGACAATGTTTCATTTTCATGTGAGGTCTTCTGCATGCTCCTGTTTGAACCACACCAGCTGGAAAACAGTATTTTTATGTCTTAAATGTCACTCTGATTTTCCTCTGAAAACTATATGTTAATGAACTGGTCAGGGAGGGATTCCACTTGAAAATGTTACTATTGTACTGCAGTGTACTGTAGAAACACTCAAAATGAAGCAACGCTCCCAAATGCTGTACTGAAAGGTATGATGTAGTGAAACACTCACAAAAGTGAATCCATTTTGTTTTCCCAACAGCTCTTACAACAGTTCTTCTCAATGAATACAAGAAAAACAAATGTAAACAGAACTAACAGGAGGTGAATTATATTTCCTTTCAAAAGCCTTCTTAACACCAAATCAGTTTAAATAACATGAAGGGGAGGATGGACTGAAATAATACAGAGTATGGCACAGCACATACAAGTATATATTATACTTCCACAAGCACGGAAAATAAACACTGATAAAATTAATTCTGTGTCATCTGATGGACTGTAAGAAAAGCCTTCAAAAGGAAGAGATTTATTAAACTTTTTTTCGGTGGGAAAGATGACACAGAGTGAACCGTTCCATCCCAGATGCAAGAATTATGACGTGCTGCAAAAACAAGGCAGTCTGCGAAGTGACCAGGAGCACCGGACGAGGGTTCCAGGGCACGGAGATGGCTCACGCTCATTTCAAACACAGGACTCGACTGGACCCAGCATGAGGCCAGAGGCGTTATGACAGCCGGTCAGAGAGCTTTGCAGGATTACAGTAAATCAAGGCTCTGCTTGAACACAGACTGCAAACCATCACGGACTCCGGCTAATATTTATACAGTATTCCAGATCAGTCAGGCCGTCGGAATGAAAAATTATGCAGGGTCCACGTAAAACCTCACTTACTATAGCTTTGTCACATTACATAAATTCAGCAGATAATCTTATCTTATCCTCTAATGGGAACCTATGCCTTTTTTTTTGTTCTGAATGATTTTTTGGCCATACACACCAAGCAATAGGACATTCTCAAGCCATATCTGTGGGTTGGTTATAGCCACTGAATTAGCCTAATACAACACAGCAAAACCTTCAGCGTTGAATCAATTCCAGCAGAGTACATTTAGGCCAGACGGGTTCCATTTTACCCCAAAGGGGACTCAAATAGACGGCGTTAGGGTTCATTTAAATAACACTTAAATAAGGACGCTTAAGAGCCAGCTCAAATGGCATTGTTTAACTTGTGAGGACCCGACCTGTGTGTGTGTCTGTGTTTTTCAGACTGAACGCACTCCACTGCTCTGCTGAGCTGGGACATGGCATGAGTTTGACACATTATCACTGACACAGTCATAACACGGCCCTCAGAAACTAGCGCGCTCACAAAGGGAAGTTCCCACAAGGAAAATATGAAAACACATTCTTCGTAAAGCAGGGGGACATCACACGGGCCAAAACCCCACCAGTTATTCCACGCACTGGGATAACTGTACGATAAAAATGTGGCGCAAGGAAGCCATTTCCTCTTCATGAAAGGATCCCTCTTAAACTTTGACAGATGTAGAGGGAAAGAAAATGTCCAAGCCACATCGGATAAATGTGAGATTTGGGGCTATTCCTCGTGAGCCCCGACATTCCAGAAATTCCCCTGAGACTGGGAGACTAAGGAAAAGGGAGAATTCCTGAGAGAACAAGAATTCCAAAGATAATAAGAAAATTAAAGAATTCCTGAGAGAATAAGATAATTCTTTAGAGAATTAAAAGTGGCATCCTTGGTATTTCAGTTCATCGTAATAATATTGTGGGTTTCAGCGTGTGGCACACTCCACAGTATGGCACAGAACCCTGAACACCCCAGGGCCAAGTGTGAGAGAGCTCACCAAATTTGGTAGCTGAAGATTAGAAAAACAAAATGTTTGGATTAGAGTCGTGAAAAATTAAGGAAAACTGAAGCTAGTACGTGGTTACAAACCGCCAAGTAGCCAAATCATCACCAGGAGAAAATGATTGGACACAAACACGTACTAGAATCTAATTTACCTCCAGATCAGGACATAATAGGGTTAAGTGACCAGAGCATTGCTTGAATATAAGGGAAAAGAGCTATGCAGGGTGAAAGAAACTTACTATTGCAGTGGCACATCGTGAAAACAGTTGAAACAGCTTTCAGACTGTACCCCATTTAACATTTCCTTCAGATGTTTAAAATGTTGTTTTTTTGCATTCTGTGATCTCTTTCCAAAATCAACTTCAGCCCTCAAATCTATGAACAGGATAAAATTGTAAAAAATTACAAAAATAACCCAAAATGGATACAGGCCTCAAATTTCACGGGGCAGTGACACTGTGCTGTTGTAAAATGCACTATTAAACCAAGTGCTTGACTGTTCCCCAATCCATCCTCGTTCCCATGCCCAGATACCTGCTCCTCCCCCCGCCCCCCAATCCCTGCCCCTCAGCAACCCCTGATACCTGCTCCTCGCCCTCGCCCCTGACCTCTCCTCCTCCACAACCTCGATTCCCCCCCCCTCCTCCTCAGCTGCACATCCTCCTGCATCGCAGGGTTCAAGTAGACTTAACAGACTCTATTTCACTGACTTTTTTGCAAGAATTCAAAAACATTGTCTTGGTTTATTGATTGATTGATTGGCTGACTGAGAAAACCATTCTCTCCGCTCTCTTTTTGTCTCAGTGTTACACGAGGAAAATCACCACTGCCCCAATCCTCTTTTCCTATGAAAGATTATACTGCAGATCTTCCAGGAAATTAGGAGCCCATATTTTTTTTTGGTAAATATAAGACAGCGATTGGCTCAATGACAAAAAAAAAAAACTCAAACGCAAGTGGGCCCTAGTGTAAGAAATATACCAGTCCTGACTGCCACCATGGAAACCCACCAGTGTTTTCAATTTGAATCTCACATATCAGCAACTGCCATTTTGCTGATACGTGGGGGCAGTAAAACCTGAGTGTACGTTTGCGTTTATGTATCAGAAACCCTGTCGATTACGGGGTAGCGCGTAATAAAATTACAGTCTGGTTTGAGAATCAGAAAAAAACATTGTTGTGCAACCAACCAACAAGATTCCAGCCACTTCAGTAGCCCTGACCACTCCATGGCAGAACATATGACTGTTGTGTCAAGGGCTTGAGTACTAAATCTGTCTCAAATGCCCGCTAACAGTTTCCCCCGGCGGTCGGTTAACTGCTCACTGGAAATTGAGTCGGCAAACATTTATATTGGGCAATCTGGACTCTCCTCATCTGAAATGAAGGTCTGATTTACAATAGTTTCTAAGAAATGAAAGACAAGTTAAAGAAATGTTTTTCCCTTTTTTTTTCTGGAACCGCCGTCAATGCACATCAGAATTTTCCGCCATCACATTATCTTATTATATTTGTCAAACTTGTTTAAACTCCACTAAGAAAAAGTTTTCTTCAGTATGTATGTGACATGAATATGGGTCTAGAGGTCAAATTAGTTCAAAAAGCAAATCAGCAGAGGAAGACCTTGAACTTTACTTGAACTTTAACAATTTAAGGACTTTATAAAAGGCAAATAAATGGCTATCTTTTAAATCAATAACTTGAGTTCCTTTGTTAAAAATTAGTGAGAAGTAATGAATGGTGGAGGACGAATAGTCACAAACACTCAGATCTCAATCTTCTGTTCAGGGGTTACCCCGTATATATACATAAAAATGCTTTTGTCTGACACAGCCTGTTATGGTAAACACAAGGGTACGTCAAGCGCAAGAAAAAACTATACAAATGAACCATAAATATAGACCATAGATATGAACCATAGATGCACACTATAACAGCTCAAGTGCCTCCATTTAAGGAAAAGCCCGAGATTTTCCCTTCACCAGCAACAGGCTCTTCAGTGTCTCTTTGATTTAGCCTCAGAACAGGCTGGATGCCATGCAGGGGGCACCTTATTTTCCTTTCCCATGATCCCCCCACTCACCCCACCAGTTGTTGCATCATCACGGCTGGTCTCCGTTTGACCTCTTTACTCTTCCTCAGGGGAAATTAGTCTTCCTCTGGAGAAATGAGTATTCCTCAGGGGAAATGAGCTTTCATTTGGGGAAATGAGTACTCTTCTGGGGAAATTAGTTTTTCTCTGGGGAAATGAGTCTTCCTCATCGAAAATGTGTCTTCTTTCAGGGAACTTAGCCTTTCTCTGGGACTGTGGCCCCTTAGGTGCCAAGAATGGATTTCAAGATTTTTTTTTTTTTTTTTTTTTTACACACTTACCACAATATGGATGTGAAATACCAATAAAACTGGAGGACAACACCCCACTTTTAAAAGTATATATAAAGAGGATAGAACAGAGAACATCACAGGATATAACAGACGGTGAAATGTATCCATTCACTCTGGACAGTTATGTCACTGGCACTGTGCAGTTGGTATTGCTGCTAGTACTAATCAGAGTTTGGGGGTTCAGTCTTGTGGTTGCAGGTCGTCATTGATCTAATCTTTTCCTTCACATATTTTTCATATAATTCCCTGATCTGCGTCATTGCCATCAGAAATGAGATAAAACGCTGCTATCAATTACTGTTTAAGGCTAAATAAAACAAATAAAAGGAAAAATAAAATACTTTTCTCATGTTCATGAGACAATGAGACAACTACACTAGTTTCAATACAATGTTCAAGCCAAGAATGGTGTGTTTCCAGTTACGTATTTCTTGTGTGCGTGCATGCGGGCTTGTGTGTGTGTGTGCGTTTGCGTGCATGAATAATAAACTTCATCCGCCACCAATCCCCCAGAAATATTTTTGACATTAACATGCTTAATTAACAACTCCTACATGTCGGTTGAAAAGGTCACATTTGGTCCCAATAAAGATGTTGATTGCACAATTCTATCTGGAGAGTGTGACAAATATGCCACTGCAGCTCCTTATGGACACTTATGTGCTCATGCATGCGCACGTAAAGAGATGTGTGCTTACCTGGGACATCAACCTGTCCAGTGGAAACATCAGATTTTGTAGCAACCTAAAGCAAAGCAAGGAAACCATATAATAAACACACTACAATTATGTTTTTTGAAACAGAAAACAAAGATGAAGCAACGGTCAATTTATTTCATTTGCATGTTGCGCAACTTCATATACATTAGCTTTTTTAAGGTTATCATACTTTTTCCAGAACGTGAAACCACTTTATTTCTTCTACTTATTGCCTTCTTTAACATGATTTTTTTTTCCTTTTTTTCTTTCACATGGATTGTTTATTGATTTCTGTGGGAAAAGTGCAGGGAGTTCAACATGATTTTCCTTTTTTGAAAGAAAACATATATACTGCAGAGCCCATGAATGTTGACGCATCAATGACAAAAATGATTTTTGAGAAGATGGTGAATTATTGGTCAATTCCCTTGGAATTTCCTTGGAATTCCCCCCCCCCCCTCCCAAATATGCCTTCATTGCTGCATTTACTTTCTTCGGTAGGGTTTAGGAACATTATAGAATGCATAATGGCCCCGCCCCCCCATTTAGAAAACACAGAGCATTACCTTTTGGCTCTTCACAAAAACAAAAATCCCCAAGAACCCCTCCACATGTATTGCATTCATTTTTAACATGGGTTATGTCCGTGTGTTTCGTGAACTTTGCTGGGTGGAGGTGAAGAAGAGTCTGAGCTACTCCTGCTCGGAAAAGTGAGGGGGGGAACACCCACAGTTTGGACCAGCTCTGTCCAAAACCGCCGCCGGATTTACATTCTCCAACATCCCGCCAGAATTAACCCTCTAAGGCTCTGCCCACCCCAGGAATACCACATCATACCGAGAAACTAAACACAAAAAAGACAAAAAAACGTGCTCTTCATCAAAGTTTCGGTCAGTTTTGTCATTTTTCTCATGGTCATCATAGCCAATGAACAAATATATCAGACAAAGGAAAAATAACAGCAATGTCGAATGACAATTTAAGAACCAAACGGTAAAAGCACGGTACGGTATGTCACACAAGCACACTGTACGGTCGCAGTAAGGGTGGGGAGCAAAACAGACACAGTCACGACCCCAACTTTCCACACCCAGATTCAGTTAGCTTCTGCACGTCTGTGCGCTAAAGAAAATGGAGAAACCGTTGGCGGAGACACTGCAGTGGCAGTCATTCTCCGGTTGGTTCCATTTCATTAGCGCCAGGAGACAGAGCTCAGACACATGAGATGGGGGGATGGCAGAGGCCTGGTCCAATGCTTCGAGCCGGGGAACATTATTTGGGGGTTAAGGAGTCGCACGCTTGGGGAACAAGGAATGAAACCATCTAAAAATCGCTTTACGGATGGAAATGTGAGCTCGTAGAGGATGAACAAACTCGCATGCAATTTAAAAACAAGTAACATCTGGACACAATGGGGAGAAATGGAGACTCAGCTAAGCTCTGCTGAGGAGATGCCATTTTTCGGAAAACCAAACATCACAAAACATCTTATTAAAGAATGTAAAAATCTGGTTTTAGATTTGTGTGTGTGTGTGTGTTTGCTGTATATACAGTGTATACAGGGACATACAGAAAGAGGGTGGTGAAAACTGCATCACGCCCCCTTTCTTATGAGCTCAAACAAGCCAAATATCCCACCCCCGACCTCCACCCAATGAGCCCGCTGTGCCTGAACTGATCTGTGAGATAACATTGGCCTAAATTCCATAGAGGTGAACCTGCACATGCACAAGAGGGGCCTAATCCTACCGACCACTTTAAACATGTTTTATTGCACATTAACCATCTCCTGAATAGGGGCTCCGGCCTTGCCATAGTTACCATGGTTACCGCAACGGTACCACCAACACCTGTTTGCTTCAGATCAACATAAAGGACAAATATGACCCAGCAGCTGGTGCTAGCCCAGGAAGAATTCTGGGCAAAATATAATGATATAAATAAAAACTATATGTTAACGTTCACAACAAAAAGCTCCGCACAACCCAACAGTGACCTCCCCCCACTTGCAAAGGATATTAAAACCTTATTATTTCCAGTAAGATCCTTAATTTTATGTCAAATGGAAACAAGTTCCATAGAGTGTGAAACGGGGGGAGGGGGCACTAGGCAATTTAAAAGATGGCTGCTCATCCGTGCGTATCCCGGAGACCAGGACCTGTTCCAAGAAATGACAGATAATCACTTAAGTCTTGCGGAGGCTCTCCTTCAGAGAGTGAACATCATTCTGAAACGTTTCTAAATCCCTAAAACACACCAGCCCACTTTCACGGGGTTTTTATAAGAATGCCGTGGAATTTACTGGTTAAACATTGAAAAGATTTCCGGCGAGGAGCTCACAGGGCCAGGTACAAGGCATTTAAACGCTTTCCAAAAGAACGGCGCAAGGAACCAACCTAGATTCGCCCTTAACATTCGTATCAAAGTGTTCGATTTTACATTTCACTTCACGCATAAATCTTTTTTGGTGAAGACCGGCCTCAGCGTGCTCTGTTAAATAAGTTAAGCACGGGAGCCATTTTGAGGCAGAATATATATACAGTATATGTGGGTCAGAAGTGAGCTTTATAAACCTGCTGCATTATCAATGGCTGGGCGCAAATACATCCCATATGAGCTCAGGATTCAAACAGCAGTACAGCTGCAGTAATTTGGGTTATAGGTGCAGCACACAGGGGTACAGCTGCAGTTATTTAGGGTTATAGGTGCAGCACACAGGGGTACAGCTGTAGTAATTTGGATTACAGATGCTGCACACAGGGGAACACCTGCAATAATTTAGGGTTACAGAAGTAGGGACTCAGCGGATCTGAGTGGCCCTCTTACGTGGATGAGAAGCCATAAAACACCTGTTGTCTAAACAGACGGGACTGAGCAGACTTCCTGTTAATGGCGTCGCCTTTTTTCATTCTGTGCTCTCCACCCTAGAAGAGCGTTCTGAGGGAGCCGTTCGTCTTCGCTGTGAACGGCTGTCTGAGAGAGGAACTCACACGTACATTACTGAAGAAAAAAAAACCCCTCTCTAGGCTCGTTTACGCAGCCTGTCCAAAACCTTTTATAACTCTCCACTTATCATGGTTCTTCTGCTTTAGCAGTCAGCGGCAGGAACATTAATCTTCACAGATAGACACGGATGGAACCTCCAGCTAGGGTGTGAGTGCTTAGCCAGGATCACTCTGTCTCCCG
Source organism: Anguilla anguilla (assembly GCF_013347855.1). NCBI lineage: Eukaryota > Metazoa > Chordata > Actinopteri > Anguilliformes > Anguillidae > Anguilla > Anguilla anguilla. The sequence goes on along the minus strand of NC_049207.1, from coordinate 46,369,725 downwards.
ACCATCTTCACCAAGGCAGGAAGTGACACAGCAAATGAGTCTACACTTCCCCTGCCTCCTGACCTCCACGTTTATGTCAAGCAATTGCTTTTATTACTAATTCTTTAATAAAATAAACATATATGCTGCAAAAAAAATTAGATGATACGGCATCACCCTGCTACTTAAGATGGTTTGATTTAAAAAACAAGAGCACCTAATTATCAGTGTTAAACACTGTCATGGCAAGTGCAAATACAAGCACAAACTGAGACTGACATTTAACCAATCACAGGCCCTGTCTCAGGTGGAATAGGCCTACCTGCGCTGCTGTATCATAGCAACAGGGATGAGATAAATATCAGGGGAACGCAGCATGGCTCCAGAGAATCTGGCCTGAGGGATTGGGACCTCCTCAAAAATACGCCATGAACGAGTCCTCACTTCCCCCTCATTTTTCCTCTCCACACTCGTTTGTGTGTGTGTGTGTGTGTGTGTGTGTGTGTGTGTGTGTGTGTGCGTGCATGTGCATGCATTTATACAGCTAAGGGCATACATCCGTACCAGTCTGGTAAAACAGTTGTTTCTTCCCAGTTAATACCAGAAAACGCAGTTTTGACCATTTCTTTGTAAATTAATGACTAATTTAATTCAAAACTGAAAACCTTAGCGTGCCAGAGATGACACATCAAAAGGGAGGAAAATATGCCGTGGGGGGATGACAACCAATGGGCAAGAGGAAAAGAAGAAAAAAAGAAAAAATCTAATTAATGTCAGAGAGGGGGGCCATTGATCTCTCCTGATTAAAGGCGGAACGCCACAGCCTGGTGCCTGGAGCAAGGCTATCCATGGGGGGGGAGCAGCCAGGAAGTCTGGCTGACGGAGCAGGAGGGGGGGTCCTGTCACCACTACGCAACACCTCCCCCCACCCCCAAATGATGTCATTACCGATCTTTCACTCTTCACCACCTCTTGTATTTACAGCATATTAACCAATCAAACAACTTCTTTTTTTGTATAGCTCCATTTATATTAAAGCTCATTATGTTCACTCAGCATTTCAGCTGGAATCAAAAATTGTTTTTTTTGTTGGGAAAGGACTGGAGAATTATTCTCCTACTCCTTAGCAAATATAAACGTGGCCTCTCCAGAGACTTATTATAAATGTGCGTATTATATTATAAATGCGTGTCATCTGGATGTGAGTAATGTAAGAAAGTACAAATATGCGCAACATTTCCCCAGTCCTCTGAGACACAGTCGGTAACACTGAGGTATACACACATCATGGAAATACCACAGATTACAGGCCGCTTGTTCGGTAATTGTTACCGCCAAAAAACCAACGTGTAATCTTGTCATTTCCTCCCTGAGACGTAACGCTGCGCAACTTCGCTCGTTTCACGCCGCCGCCTGACGAAGGCAGAACGAGAATGTTCCCGCCGCCGTCCGAAAGGCGAGCCTGACGTCCGACGAGCTGACGTTCCGGCCAACCCGGGACACCGAAATTACCGGGCCCGTCTCCCGCGCCACCGCCGCTCATTCGCGCGGTTAGCCGTCAATCACACCGGAGGAAAGTAACCGCCGCCACGGAAAATGGCGCCTGTTGGTACAGAACACGCACACAGACGGGGCAATCGGGTTGGGGAAATTTACACTCAACCCACTGAGTTTACTCATGGTGCAAACGTCATATAGGCCAAGTCTACAACTGGATAGAGGGGGGGGAAACTGATTATTGAACCCAGACACTTCAGAGTTCAACCCGTGAAATGTGATCGCATCTAAAGCGAAACTGGATCACTGCAGGGAAGACAACGAAGCCTGGAATGTAAATGACGTGCACACGTGCTGCACTACCAAAACCACTTCATTCTCAAAGTGCAGGGACGTATGCAAATACGGGTCGCTGCTAAATTCAGCCAGGGAACACGGAGTGCCCAAGAGCAGGACGTGTGCATTAAGACAGCCTTTTTTTAGAAGCATCTAAAATCCAAACCACATAACTTCATCTTTTTAATAAAAGTAACCAAGCAAACAAAGATGGCCCAGAGAGGGAAACACCTGATTAATTACCTATCAGGGCAGCACTGCACTTCAAAGCCACTGAAGAGTAAATCAGCTCATTCCCACTCCACTTGTCTGGCACCATTTTGGTTCACTTCCAAAAACACAACATAAATCACCTGTTTAAATATGCTGCACAGTTAATCTCTGACCGCTCAGCAAATAATAAATGTTGTAGCGTCATGTCGTAAGGGTTTTAAACTGTACACAGTTTACACATTCTACCAATGCAGAAGGAAAGATATATAATTTTGACTGCATTCTTGTAATTCCTAACTGTTGTAAGGTAAACCTACATAAGATATTGCAGCCATACATAAACACATATTACTGGCTGACCAAAGAACCAGTCATAACAAAGCAAGCAAACAGGTGAGGTCATGAGTCACGACCTTGGCTGGGTGACATTAAGATGAAACAATTTGACGGACGCATCATTCCCACATGAGCCAGACACAACAGTGACACCTGGTGGGGATCGGTATAACTGCAAACAAGGATATGAACCCTTAATCATTTCAATCAAAAAACAAAAAATATGTGTTATTCATCTGTTCTGCTCTTCAGTCATGGCTGTATGTGTGAATTTATGCAACTAATCCATAATACGTTAAAATCGTAAAATTTTGCAGCACACTTATCTGTGTGCCGTATGCATCTTAGTGTTGGGACCCGATGGCTTCCACAGCCATATATTGTAAGGGTCCCACACAGTAGTGTGGACCACTCTCTCCGAAATGCCTTTTCTGAACAACGGCACTTATTAAGCCATCATAACACTTTTATGTTTTCCTCAGTCACTCCGCACAAAGAGTCTGTGAAACAGATGGAATGTAGTGTAATGACCGCTGCGCATGTCTTACCCACGTCTAGCTGAGCACATGCAGAAATAATTCTCCAGCAGCAGCTGGCTCATTCACACACATAAGCCTACAAACATATAAACACACACACACACACACATACACACACACACGCCCATAAATACATCCACACACCACACACACAAACTCCCACCCACACATCCACACATACGCACACTGGATATGATTGCCTGCTAAATGCCAGTGGTGTAATGTAATGTGTGCACCAATTCAAGATCAATCATAGTTTATAACACAGAGAACGTTTCATATAATGAGGCAAACAGTTCTCATCTGTCATTCATGTGTTTATCAATACATCAATATATATAGGCTATACCTAGAACATGAGACACATTGTTTTAAAACATTGGTTAAATTGTTTGAAGAAAACACGAAACTTGAGAAATCTCCCCAGAAGCGAGATTGCAACCCCCCTCTCATAAACTTGAAATAGAGGACTGACAAGGGCTGAAGAACCAAAGCTTCGTGGAACAAACAGCCCTGCTCACAGCGAACAGACAGGAGTCAGACAGGAGGGGGAAAAGGCGCTTCGCAGACGAGTCCCTCTGGAAGGAGAGCGAGGCGCGGGCGCTGAGGCGGATCGGACCGAAACGCGAGTAACGGCCCCAAACGAGCGCACAGCGGCCCCGAGCGAGAGATCCCACGGCCCGGAGGAGATCCCCTTAATCTGAGCGCGCGGCGAAAACAAAACACGAGACGACCGCGGGCGAGCAACCCGAGCGCGGCGGACACCTCAGAGCGCCGCTGAAACCGCGGGACGGGCGCGCGCTCCAAGGGCCTGGGGGCGGTGCCGGGGCGACCGCGACCATGTGCTAAAACGCTGCTCGTCGTAGCCCTCCGTATCTAACCAGGTCACCACATCAAACCAGCCATCCCAAACCAAACCGCCACATCACAGCAGGCCATAACCAAACCACACCATGCAGAACTCAACCACACCAAACCGGGCCATAACCAAACCACACCATGCAGAACTCAACCACACCAAACCGGGCCATAACCAAACCACACCATGCAGAACTGAACCACACCAAACCATGCCATACCAAACTAGGCCATACCAAACCACATCACTACATCAAACCAGGCCAGGCAAACCAGGCAAACCACCTCATGCAGAACTGAACCACATCAAACCGGGCCTCACCAAACCACACCACTACATCAAACCAGGCCATACCAAACCAAACCACCACACAACAGCAGGCGATATCAAACCACACCACGCAGAACTCAACCACACCAAATCAGTCCATAACTAAACCACACCATGCAGAACTGAACCACATAATACCAGGCCATACCAAACCAAACCATGCAGATGTGAACCATATCAAACCAGGCCATCCATGCAGAACCACACCACTCCAAGCCAGGCCATACCAAACCACATCACACAGAACTGAACCTGCCATCCCAATTTGTTCATAAGCTCTTTAAAAAGGTCAACAGTAGACCAGACCTTCCCAACCCTGGTCCTGGAGAAATATTTAAGGTGAAAATCAGCAACCTGTTCTGAACCCAGTAACCAGGAAACTGGAGTTAACTCTATGACCAGTAGATTTAATTTTAACTGGATCTAATATACAGTGAACATTTCTATTCAAACATAAGTTAGATACAGGATGTCTTCCCCTGAAATACATTTCCAGTTTGCTTGGGAGTTAATATACAGTAAGGGCGCTGGAGCGTGCTCAGTGGAGCAATATGAAAAACAAAGTGCCATTTTTCATTCAGTAGGAAAGTACACTTCTTTATGACAACTTTGGCATATTGCTCCCGCAGAAACGTCCAGAAAAGAGTGGAAATTTATATTAACAATAAAACAATGACTCAATGTGGTCACTTCATAAACAAGAGAGGCATACAAACTCTACCGTACACATTATGATTATGTTGACAGGCATTTTGTCAGTCACCACAGTCAAAGCCATTAGCCATGTTTTTATTTTGTTTGATTATGGAAAACCTGTAGTCCTGGAAATGACACACCCTGCGACACTTGGCCACATTCCAGAGACGGAAGGCACCCAGCATCCCGTCACCACGTCTCCATAATCCGCTAACACGAGCTGTCTTGTGTCTGGTGTTTGTTTATGCACATGCCTTGCACTTCCAGAGATGACTGATTGTGGGCGGATATATTTAACTTCATTGCCGTTTTGGAATCAGGGTACATGAGGTCACCGTTTCACCACTCCACAGATGAAGGTAGAACACAGAAATATCACCCTAATTTTAACGTTACATTACAAACTTTCATGAACTTTATCATCATCCTGCTTCTTCTTCTTATTGTTATTTATCTTCATTATGACAATCATAATGGCCGAAAAAGGCCTGCTGTTTATTGTAGCGCTCTCACACACCAGCTCTCAGTATGGATGCTGGTTTGGAGCCGTAGCCAGCTTTGCCCCTTCACTGGGCTCGGTGCCCCTGGTGACTGCCACAGGCACGTAATGAATAACATTTCACATACCTTTTCACATTAAAATGAAATACTTATCATGCAGCCCATGCCAGTGAAGGTCTGAGAGCTCCAGAGAGGGACTGAGAGTTCCAGAGTGGGGCTGCGAGTTCCAGAGAGGGGCTGAGAGTTCCAGAGAGGGATTGAGAGTTCCCGAGAGGGGCTGAGAGTTCCAGAGAGGGGCTGAGAGTTCTAGACAAGGACTGTGAGTTTCAGAAAGGGGCTGAGAGTTCCAGACAAGGACTGAGAGTTTCAGAGAGGGGCTGGGAGTTCCAGAGAAGGTCTGAGAGTTCCAGAGAGGGGCTGAGAGCTCCAGAGAGGGACTGAGAGTTCCAGAGAGGGGCTGGGAGTTCCAGAGAGGGGCTGAGAGTTGCCAAGAGGGGCTGAGAGCTCCAGAGAGAGGCTGAGAGTTCCAGAGACAGTGAAGTCTTCAGTGAAAGATGTAGGAGGCATAGAAAGACAGAGAGAGAGAAATGTCCATCAAAAAACAAGACATACAGAAGTCATTGTTTAAAGTGCTGCTTTGCCGTGGATAACATATACATTGGACAACCCTAACTTTCACTCAAGGTTTCCGGGAAAGACTGATTTTATCTTGGTTTTTATTTGGCCCAAAGTATTTTCTCTTCTAAAAAAATTATTTTGTTTAAAAATAAACCCTGGAAAAGTGACAGACCAGAAAATGTACAAGCATATTGCCTCAAACATGAGATGTTAAATGTCAGATGTCTTTCAAAGGTTTCGCAGAGCTATGGTCTGGTATTGAATCCAGACCTTCTCAGTGTCAACTGTGGCCAGGAGCCCCACGGGAAACACAGCCTCCACCAGGGAGGGAGGGAGGGACTGGGTTTGGCAGTGATGACCTTGTATCATCTCTCAACACCGGCCCCTGCAGGTCAACCAGGCACTCAGAGCCTGCTTTCTAAAACCGCACATGAACTTCCTCCGACTCATCACGTGTATTCAGAGAAGAGCCTGTGCTTAAGTTCAGGGGCGCAGGCAGGAGGAGGAGAATAAAGGACACACATTAGCGTTCGAGAAGCAGAGAGGCATGGAGGCAAATGATTAATTGCCCCTCGTCCCCCTTTCAGCACAGTTACCTTGTGGCAGATGATACCCCCAGGCGATCGGGGGGCGGGGCTGGTGAGAGATGCAGCTGTACCTGCAGTTTCAGACGAGCGCACCTCAATGGCTGTGAAAGCAGAGCGTGCGCTCGCGGTACGGGTCGGCGTCGGCACTCTCTCGAGCGAGGACCCGCAGTGGAGCCCAGAGGACAAAGTTCAGGGGAAACCCTCTCCTGCTTCACAGTCACTTCACCCTGGAATTTACCCACAATCCCCTTTCACTCATATCTCCATGAAGGATCTCGAAGGATTCCACGGGAAAATTCAACCTTTTTCAACAAAGTTCAGAGGCAAAAGCTTACAGAACTTGTCCACTGAGAGCAACGCATGAAATGGACCCTGATGTGATGTGGACCCGCTGTCATTTAACATCGCATTCTGGGGGGCCAACGCACATTTTCGATAATAAAAAACAGACTTTCATCGAGGTTACCGCAGATGGGAAGTTATTGTAACGGCGGTAAACCTGTTTGCGCTGAATTTATTTACCAACAGCAGTCTGGGGCAGCTTGGGGTTATCCCAGAGGATCATGGGCTTCCTGTGGTGGGAAGTCATTCTGTTATTTAAGGTCAAAATAACCGCAACACAATAAGGGCATCCTGGCGAGCTGAACGACTGCCATGTCCAGTTCGTCTCTCCTCTCTCCCGTCATTTTCCATTTCAAATCTTTTGAATCCAACTTTATGCACAATTTTTTCCCTCACTCCTAATTTGGAACACCAGTCGCTTTGGCAAGCCTGACCCAGTGCTACTGTCTGCTGTCTTCCCCGCCAAGTGCACTGCCAGCAGCTGCTACTTTTCACTGCCAATGACTCACTCCATGGTCCGAGTTTCGTCCCTGACCGTACAGGCGCCGACCATGCCCAACAGCCTTGCGGAGGGGTGCAGGACTATCCCGGGTGCCCATGAGGGCATCAGAAATGAATAACGAAGCGCTGTTATGAAGCAGATTGGATTTGTCAGATTTGTCAGCGTGCAGCGGAAATCTTATCGTTCTATTCCTCCTGTTTACGTTCGATCTTAAACACAGTCAATCCAAACCGATAATAGCTCCATGCTGCTGAAGGACTGTGTCCACAGTAGCCGATCCATCGGATTCTTGGGGGAAAAAACAAACCTTGCCACTGTCAGCATTTCCAGAGCTGAGATTTCTCACAGTTTCGAATCGGCAATCAGACTGGAATCCTACCATGGGGATAAGTCTGTTTGGGCAGACTGAACGGGAGATGGAGAGACAGACAGGCACTTTCCTTGAACAGATATTTTATCTGGCTTTGTGGGCCGCCTTGATTGTTTGTTATGCTCAAAGGGTCCATCCCCACATTTCAAAGGGGGCCTCTTTTTAAATGTAACTTTTCCAAATATAAGCATCATTCCCCCCTGAGTGCTAGACAGTAGCAGGTCAGCATGCTCTTTAGATAGATGTTGCACACATTCTAACAGCCCTTTTCCACCAGAGGAACCGTTTCCGGAACTCAGGAACTCAGGTTTTCCACCAAAAGGAACCTGGCTGGTTTTAGTTCCTAGGGCATAGTTCTTAACTTCCTGTCCCCCTTTGTAGTCCCTGCTTGTGAGGCAGTACTTTTCAATGGCGCACAAACTACTGGGGTGAAGACTGCAGTCCTGAACATCACTGATTGGTCAAGCAATATTCATGAGGATCACCAAGCAGACCAAATTGTAGCAAAATTACAAAAAATTTGACATCTTAAATGTAATCACCGCTTTTTTTCTATGACTTCCTCCAACTTTGCCTAATCTTCACAGTTCTCAATGTGTGATGGGAAAGCAAACACAAATGCTCTCCAGGAACCATGTAGTCCCATAGTGGATAGTTCCTGCCTGATTTTAGTTCCTACAACCAGGTGGAAAAGGGTCATAAGACTGCAGATAGCAGGACACCAGTGCGGCCTGTGAAGTATATTACCCAAAGCTGCACATGCCAATCATTTAATGACTTGTTTATTTAATTAGCCCAAATCATTTATTTGATCTAACATTGTTGAATATGAGCTAAAGCTGCAGTAAAAAAATATTACTGCAGTCTGACATAGGTGAGAACCAGCACTGGGGATCACAGCCAATTTAGGAGAAAAACAGATGAAAAAATCTGAGTGGTATACTAGGAGATTTGCCCTTACCTGGGTTGTGTAAATACAGTGTACACTACCAGGGAAATAATATTGGGCACTGCTCACAACAGAGCACAGTGATTCCAGTGTTTTCAGTTTACTGGGAATAAAACGTCAAGAGTTCACCCAAAAAGGTTGTTTTGCACCACATTGAAACAGTTGGGCCTTCCAATATGATTTTCTTTCTTTGGCAGACACCTTTGGTCTGGGGTGGCATACAGTATGTGGCATGGCAAAAAAGGCATTTCATTTATTTATGGTTGTTTAACTTGCGTTAATGATTTCGCAGAAACGGCTGGCTCACATGTCAGCCAGTACATTAAAAACAGGCTTATTTCCTGATTACCAATAATTATACTGCAAGAGCTGGATTAGGAACCACATTGCAAGACTGGATTTTGTAATACTGCAAGTACCCATTTACTACCCCAGACAGGGTCATATATACATACCATAGGCTAGCGTGAATTACGGTATTTTTTACGTTCGTGAATTCAATTTAAATTCATTTCCTGAATTTAAAAGGAACTGTGATCTCTCAACTCCGCCAGCAGTCAGGGACAGGTTAACCGGTGCACGTTTCAGGCTGAGAGGAAGCCAGGAGACAGGAAGGAAGGAGGCCAAAGACAGAAACAGGAAACTGTACACCAGCCCTGTTATCCAGGTTAACCATACCTCCATTACCACAAAAAATCAGCTGAGCCGGCAAATATCACCCACACCGACCAGCAAAATGGGAGGGGGAGCCTAATCTGATCTGGTTCTGCTTTATGAGGCCCTCCAGCCCACCCATCTGACCCTACAGTTGATCTGAAAAACAGAGTGCTGTCCATAAAGACCCAAGGAAAAATGTTCAGTTTTCTACTATACGGGAGTTTATATGAGTTGAACTGGGGCCACTTGTAATATATGAAAGTGAAATCTACACTTTCAATTTTTACTGCGAATGGCAGACAGTATAATTGGTTGAGCAGTCTTTCACACAATGCCTGGAAAACAAGTCAATGAATGTCTGCTGCCTTTTGTCAGGGGTCCCCTCTCCTGGTCTTGGAGAGTCGCAGGGTCTGCTCGGGTCTCCAACCCTGGCCCTGGAGAGCCATGGTGTCTGATGGGGCCCCTGAACCAATTTAAACAAAACCTGCTGGATTTTGATAACACCTTAAAATCAACAACCAACTGAGACCCAAGAAACAACTTGATGTGAGATAATACATTATTATTTTCTTTAACTGATCAATTAAGAAGTGAGTAGACCCCAGCAAACCCTGTGGATCTCCAGGACCAGGGTTTGGGACCCCAGTGGACTCCATGGCTCTCCGAGATCAGGGTTGGGGACCCTAGCAGCCTCAGTGAAAATACTCTATAAGACTTCCGCATTAGGGACTGAAGAAGAATGTACTTTAAATGCACTGTGCCTATATGCCAGAGTCCTCCATATAAAAAATTATCTCACTTGAAACACAATTACGTTCAAAAGGATTAGCACAAAGAACTGCCCAATAAATCTGTCTTTAACACCCAAGCAAATTTATTTGTTTTTAAGGTCGGTTGTCGCTAAGCAGCTGTGGAGCACATGTGACTTGTCTCAGTTGTTCCAAACTTCTCTGAAGTGACTGTGTTTTACTAATTGATGGCATGCTCAAAAACAACCACAATGACTCCATGACCATAGATGAGAACTTTTCAGGGCAGAAGTTCTGTGTAATAAATGTGAAATTTGACTTAAAAAATCTTTAAATTTATTACACTTGACTATTGTCTTGAAACACCAATGCGCCATGATTAATGGAGGGTGGGGCGTTGAGCAGGATTTAGAGGAAAGCCCCCAACGCTGGCACTACACCATCTCTGGTTGTAAATATGAATCATGCTTAATGCCTTTTAGCAATATTTCCCCTTTGCTAAAGAATTCTTTAAAACATAATTACAGCATCTGATACACCATCATTCTTTGAATTCTCCAATCAATCTGTTTTATATTCTGTCATCAGACCTTTACATGTAGGCTACGTGCTGATAACTGACTTCATCAGCTGTCAGTTCCAGGAAAAAAAAAAATCTTGAAACGACAATTTTTTTCTGTCCCCTCTTTGTAATTTCCAACTGTCCATGAATCTCAATTAGGGATTTATTAATGATTAATAAATCTGCTCAGTATCTACTCCCTTATATAATAATGACCATGCACATGATCAGTATTAGTGCTGCCTAGCTCATCGCTAAGGCCTGCGTCGATGAGTACAACACAGCCACTTTTTTCAAATTTATGAAATGCAATATGCTGTATAAAAACCTGTAATTGTTTTCAGATGCTGGGTTTTCATTTGTTTGTAGAGTGAGAATCCTCTGGCTCATGCCTCTAGCAGACAAACAAATTCACAAACGCAGGAAAATTAGCATTTTTCGTCCAAACTTAAAAGCGCACAATTGCTTTCCTGTACTGCTTTCCATATGGCACGTAAGGATGGAACCCTACACTGTAATCTTCCTATAAACAAACACTTTCTGTGAGGTAGGAGAAACAGCACGCTTGTTGGGCATAATGCGTTGTTTTACATCGGTAGAGCAAATACTGTTTACTTAGGCATGCTTTGTATAGTCTACCGCCATCACGTTATTTCATGTGGATAAAACAATTGAGCAAACATTGAAAAAATGTGATGAAATGCGGTATTAAAATAGCCAGTATCGTGTTTAGAGAGAAAAACGTGAATGGAGAACTGGTGTGGCCGTATGAATGGAGAGGTTATACTGGAAGCCCAGAAAGTGTCAGAATGCTTGAGACAAAAATCAAACTGCCCCCTTAAATTCAGATCATCAATTTAATTAATCTAAAAACGGCATAGCCTATTTATACCTCGAGACCAACCCTTCGAGGGAAAAACCTCAGCAAAACATTGCTAGAATGAAAACAAGATCAGAAATGAAAGTGGTCGCGGGCATAAACACTTGCAAGAAGCCGTTTGGAAAACTCTGCTTCCAGATGTGATCTTTGCAAACCTGACTCCCAGTAGCTCGGTTTCCCTGGAAACTGCATCCCCGCAGCTTGGACCAGGAAGTGAAACCAAAACTGACAAAACTGACAGTGAGAGACAGTAATCCATTTGTCTGTCAGAAGACAGACATCTCTACAGTGTCCAACAGAAAAGGTGTGTAACAGGCTCTGGCTCAAAATATGCATTTGAAATGCTGTAACTCCTTAGATGCTGGTAAAATTAGAAAACAATACCTTGTATCCATGGCTTTCAAAGAAACAAGTTACTGGTCAAAACAGTATTTGTTAAAATACATGTTTTTTTTGGTTTTTTTAAAACTGTTCTCTGCAGAAATTTGCTGTCTAAAGTATTTGAAATAAGGTTTTTAATCCAGGTGTGGTGTGTAAACAGGTGTGGTGTGTAAACCCATATCACACACAGAAGCAAGGTAACACAAGCCCACTACAGGAAAACGAGTCCATGCAGAGACAAATCTGTCATTCTGAGCTTTCAAATGAGGGGACGTTGTAACAGAGTTCGCATGAATCACCGATATGGGAGTGAAATGGCGAGAGGTTGCTGTCCATCACCGAAACAGGACAGTCATTTTGTGACACAAGGACACAATGTAGAAAAGACCGCCAGGAAGAACCCCAAATCTCGCCTCTCTCCTCACTGCTGGACAGCCAAGGGAAAAAAAAAATTCTTCAGCTTGGGACTAACATTTTCAGCACTGTGCCCAAAGAAAATGGCTTATTTTTTTGCCAGGGAAGTTATGGGTTCGTGCATTGCACTCTCTCACACCAAGGGCCTCAGCGGAAACACAGGAAGGAGGGGGAAACTGAGAGGCTTTTAGCCAATCAAAATGCAGAACCGAGACAGAGTCAGGTTCATGCAGCAGCAGCAGCAGCTTCTGTGACAGAACAAGGGAAGCACCAGAGCATTCAGTTACCCCCCCTGGGGTTTAAACCTTCACCTACCCCCGACTTCAAACCTATAAACCAGGGCTACTGAACTGGTAGACTGGAGGGCTGAACATGGCCAGTGTATTTTGGCTCTTTACCATACAGAGAAGAAAAAAAGTATTAAAGGTTTTTAAATAAGTATTATTTAGAAGCATCAAAATATTTACTGTGTCTGCGCTGTTTACTGTGTCTGCACTGTAAGAACACCTCCCACTGGTGACAGAATAATTACAATAGCTCCGTGTGCACCTGAAGAAAGCTTCTACTGAGTTTAAGCCTACACATGTACACATTGACCATGCTTTGTTTAGAACAGCATGTGGAAAAGGAATGACCCAAGCAGTTGAATAACACTGCTTTAAACAGTCGGCCCTGCAAAGATGCACATTATCTAGCATTTGGCATTACTGGGACAATCAGAATTTTTCCAGATGTGTTCTGTTTTTAAAAGACTGACTGTAATGTACAAAATAACCAGGATAAATTTCCAAGAATGGGTATGTCTCTCACTTGCACAAACATTGGCATTCTGCAAAGAGGTTCAATATATCCCCCTAAATTAGTACTGGTAAACTAAATAAGGAGCAGCAATGATTAAACTCAAAACGACCTAAAAATGAGCAATTTTCGTCTTTGTTTTTTTATAAACAAAGATCACGGAAAGAAATGATGAATTACACACAGACATCCGAGGCCTAATTTTTTGAGTAGTCTCATCATCTCACAAAGTCACACAGAAGTCATTTCTCTGGTTTACTTTTCCAAATTTATCCATTCACTAAAGAGAGAGCCTCAGTCAAGGAAAACCTTGCTCACATTAGAATCAGAGGGGGAAAAAAACCAGCGTGGAATGAATTACAGTAGCAGAGAGAGAGAAATGTACATGTCCTCCCCTCCATTCTTTCCATTAACAAAGACCTCTGCCACAACTCAACCTACACTAAAAATAAGAGTTCGGCATTGGGCGGCCAAGGGGTTTTTCTTGTTTCTCGGTTGTGTCCTCATTAAAACGTGGTTCTCTCTGTCCCTCTCTTTTTCTCTTGCCCTCTCTCACACACGCACACATACTCACACACAACTGTTTACGTTCAACAAAGACAACTTCAAATGGAAAAAAACCTCATTTTATGTTGTCTCTTATTTCAATGACCCTCAGAGAGCCATCTGACTTTTACATATATAGAAAATGTATCTTTTTTTTATAAATATATTTGAACCATTGAGGCTACATGTGAAACAAAGGCTAAATTACTGGTCTGGAACGTGGCTCTGACAACAGGCTGACCCCACGGTGCGGTTAGTCCCGGGTTCGACTGGGGAGAGGTGAGGTGGGGAGAAGTATTTGCGTGCCACTGCCCATGTATTTGAAGACTCTGACCACGGCTAATTTGAACGTGTCATTAGAAGAGGGTGAGGGGAGTGGGGTTTGGGGGGGGGGGTCTAAGGATCTGAGCTTGGACAGGCAAAGGCTTTAGGAAGCCACAGATTCCTGAAGACGTCGGCTCCATTATTTTGTTGTTGACTGCAGTCGCTGAAAGATTCCGAGGGTAGCAGTGTGGGGCTTTTACCATTCTGGGTGACCTCTGTAGTTATCACCTCATAAATCTTCCTTAACCTACCCACCCACCAGTGACTCTCTGTTTTTTACCTCAGAACCACACTATTTCCCTCACTGACTACACCCTACACCCCCTACCACCCCCCCCCCCCCCCCAACCCGCCAACCCCATACATGCAGTTACATATGTGTTTTCATAACTTTTGTACCTTTTAGAAGAACTCCCTGTTACTGCTATTTCTCTTCTACATCTTCTTAAAGTGTTTATATTAATAAAATGCATACTTGCTATTTACTTAAATTGCTTGTTTTACATACCGTCAGCTCATACAGGTGGACATTTTCAGGTTTAGCACCTTACCTCGGTGCCACATACAGGAAGTGGGTTTAACCTCTGTAGGTCACAGAAAAGGCTGCAGCTGGTTGGTTACGGCAATACAGGTAGCCTATAAGGGGCTGACTGTAAGCTTCTCTCATGAGCACTGATTTTAATACTCCAGAAAACAGAGCATGTTCACTTAAATTATCAAACTAAAGCAACAGTAACACTGCTGAGAGGAGACTTCTTTTCTATGGCTTTTAGGATCAAACTGTGAGGTCTTCCCCTGAATTTTATTTATAACCATTCAAAATCACCGCACAATTAGGCACACAACACAGTGCATCACTGCTCCACGTGTTTACAGCTAGCTAACCCAAGCCTGCTAACAGTTTTATAACCCAAGGGCAGTGTTTCTGTTTCTCTCTCTCTCTCTCTCCCTCTCTCTCATTACTGTACAGTCGTATGATATGAGCATGCATATGAATAACACAGTGACAGCGCGAGATTGACTTGTTTACTGGAAAAAAGCACCGACCACACTTCCTCCCAGGGAAACACATCACGCACAGTGGAACTCTTACCCACGACAAAGGATATTAATAGTCACAGCACAGCACAAAGATCCTTTCAAAAAATTATTTCAGGGTTGGGGTCAGTTGCATTTGAACATTTGTGACATTGCCAAAACACAAACACGCACACATGCACACACACACACACATGCACACACACACAGGGAAGTGAATGTCAAATTATTTATCTGACAAATTACATTTCCACATCATGTAATCTTAGGTTATTCACAAGAGTGACATTGAGAGGTGTGTTTTTTATGTAAATGTGTTTCATAGTCATTAATCTCTGGCTGGTAGAAATTCACAGAACACAGGGACATGTGGGACAAGGTGTCCCAAATGGGACAAATCACTTTTGGCTTAAATCCTTTTACCTCGCCCCTTTCCCGATCACAGAGTCACACACAGTCCCCTGTCCAACACAGTTATATCCCCATCAACGCCAAACCTATCCATCTCTCTGGCAGTAACCTTTTTTGTGTACCCACTGGGCTAAATGAGTCAACATAGCCATAAATCCTTGGGAAAGACCATCCAAGACGTCTGAGCAAGACATCCAACAACTGTGGGCTCACCAGCAAACAGGAGAAACCACATGTAGTCGCATGAAGACTAATCAGCGGTTTATCCAGCTGTACAAAACAAGCACTTTCAAATTCAAACTGATTTTAAACAGCACCCATGCAGGGCGGACCTCTGGTCCAGGGTTGTAAGAACAAGATTTTTGGCTGTCCACACCCTGCCTGACTTGGATCTGATGTAGAATTGCTAGAATCCCAAAGGTACAGTGCTATATATGATTGGCCAGATTTCCTTCAGAGTTAGGGGAGGGGGGTCCAGTTACTTTTCAATTCGCTCAGGACAAAGTGTCTGCTAAATACCACAACTGTAAATTGCAAATTGTTACAGCCAGTCAGGACTAACGGTCATCCTTCACTTAGAATTCTGGGCTTTGGAGTCAGACCTCAGACCTCGGCAGTTCATCCATATTCCTGCTGCACTGTAGTGTACTGACCCAGCCCTTTAAAGTAAAGGGTTCCATTTTTATTTTAAAGGACATATCTACTTCAATGAAAACGATAGTGTTATTCTCATAACTTGTTTCACACAATGCCAGACCCACAGTCTGTATCAGAGGATAAGCTACAATGCTTGAAAATGGTCCACCGCAAGGTATACCATGTTCACTGTATAATACACATAGTAACATCGCATTCAAAGCTTTCTTTCCTTCCACTCCAAATGATGAAAAGATGAAAAGAACTCCCTTTATTTTTACACAATGTGAACAAACAGTTCCACATTCTGTGACGTTATTTTTCATCGGTGGCCGAGTGGAGGAGGAGCGGGGAGAGCCCGGCCGCACTCGAGACGGGAAGGCTTTGTTCTTTTGTCGGGAGCGCCGGAGTGGAATGCGCTCGTTCAAAGGGGTTCTAAATCAACCGACAGACGGCGGAATTCCGCAGGAACAAACGGGGCACGAGTGATGGAGTGGCGTCGGTTACAAAGGGGGCCGAATACGGCATGGTCAACAGCCATACGGTCCACGGTAAACGCAACCCAACTCCACAAAAAAAGGTTAAATATTAACTGCCCTGGCTGCACAAAAAACCAGGTCCAAAACAAAAACATACTGACATATTTCGCCGCGGCTCTTTGAAAACTGAGGAGAGACCCGCCGCGCGTTTCTGAAAAGCAAATCTCCAGGCATCAATTATTGCCTGGCGACGCTGTTGCAACGTTTGTTTTTTCTCCCTGCAATCATTCAGCCTTATTTGCCAGCTTCAAAGACTCGCGTGTTCATTAATATCAGAGCAGAGGCACAATGTCTTGCGTGTTTCAGTGGATATTAGAAAGTTAAACAAAGACATGCTGGTGTACAAAAGAAAGCTAGATGCAAAACAGGCAAGCTCTGCCAATTCTGAAGAGAGACTCTGACTGCAACTAATGCCCAGTATTTTGTCTCTTCTAGTCGGGGTGGTGCTTGGGCGTTCCTGCTTTCCATAACATCTGAACTGTTAGACAAACTGGAGCAATCTGAACTCTCCCATTGGGTTGCATTACAGAGACGGTGGTTTGGAACAATTGGTCAAACATTTCCCTTCCTTGTCCTTTTTTGTTAGAAGACGGCCAGAACTAAGTTGCAAATGAGCCGTGTGTTTTTATATTTTGTTGTTTTCTCTCAAATCATCACACAGGATCTAACAGTTCTAGCCAGGCCAAACCACCACTCATCCTGATATTCGGTGCCGAAGCTCAGACAAAGGAGGGCAAGAAGACTTAACGACTTAAATTCTTATGAATAAACCGTGCAGGGATTTCCCATAACTACAGCAGGACTTGCAGAAAGTAGGCTATACTGTTCCCGAACAACCTGGTTACAACTTAAACCCCAGTACACAGAAATTCATTTGCATTTTAATTGAACTACAAAATTGGCACCTAGCAAGTGGACTTGTACTGAGAGTATACAAAAAGACACTGCGAAAACAGCGTCAACTCAAACGAAGGGGCATTCACTGTCCTAAATTATGAACAACTTCAATGCTACTCCTTTAGCCTAAGTTGTATTTTTTAATATAGTCAAAATGTAAAATCATAAAATTCTATTTTAAACTGGTGACCAAAAGGAGAAGACTGGCATAACATTAGTCCTCCCATTTGCCATGTTAAAACTAGCTGCAGATGAGATTAACCTATGGAAACTTAACCATGAGTCCAATGTACAACAGTCAAAAGATTGCCACAGCATTCAGTGTTACTTAATATACTGAAGAATTGCATGTATATGAGGTTCTTGATGTTTTACATCATTCCATGGGAATGAACACAAGTCAAAACACAAGCACAAACATGCATGTGCACACACACTCACAAAGCAGCACTAAAAAGAGATGATAGTTCTTCTTGGGTGAAGAACATTCAGTGATAATGTCACCTGCATACAACACAGCATTGTTGTAGGAAATATATGGAACCCTCTTCAGAAAAAAAATGATTCTTTTGCTTTTCTCCATAGGGGCGCCCTCCACTGGTAGGTGTGAAAAGCATGAAAGCTCCTTGATCGAACCATGTTGCCTAACAAAGAACCCTTGAACTAGTGCCCAGAGGCACTGCCATGCTGAAATAGGAAAGGGCCTTCCCCAAACTGTTGGGGATTAACATAATTGTCTATAATGTGGTTGTATGCTGTAGAATTAGAATTTGCCTTCAGTGGAACTAAGGGGCCTTCCCCAAACCTTGAAAAACAGCCCCAGACTAAGGGTTGTCCAGATACTTTTGGACATAGTATTCCTTAATAAAAAGTAGGATACTACCTCAATCGCTGTTAGCGGACAGGCGGCACACGGGCATTCATCCGGTGCTTGAAACACTCCTTCGCCGACTGCAGGCACACAACCGTTAAGTCAGAACCCTTTTGAAGTTCAGGTCAAGAATTTCATCAGACTTTGATAAAACTTTAATAAAAATCTTGGCGACAGCTTTCGTCAGTTCGGCTCTGATAGTGACACACCACTTCACGGTTCTTGGACACCGTCCTGGGTTCTTGCGAGTTAGAGAGACAGCCAGAGCTACTCAGTTTGTTAGGAACTTCTTCCCTGAATATGCCACATAAGTAGGGAGCCTACTAGATAAATATCGCGGAACTGTAGCTCGCAAGCTAGCCGCATTCATTAAATATTGGCTGAATTAGCAAAACTGTCATCACTGGTCAAAGCAACTCTCAGGCTACACGTGTTCCTGGCTGGTAACTATCTATCTAACTAGCCAACATGCTGCGTTTTTCTGCAGCTTATTAACCACTGTTACCACTTAGACAAATCTTTGAGGCAGCCAAACAGTCAATCATTATCAGGCAAGTTCTCTGTCCTTGATGTGTAAAGCACTGTGTAGGGTACAAAAAAGCCATTTGTACCTGAAGTCTTGTTCTTGAAACGTGTCCGGTATGCAGCACTATCTGTAATTACTTCATTGCGCTTTAGGTAGGTACGCTTCCTAGTACTCAGCCGTCGTCAATTCATATTTACGTTAACAACTTCCGCTCTATTCTCTGGGTTTATGTTGGACATCGCCAGAGAGAGGGCTGGACAGAAAAGGCAGATATGATTTTTAACGAGTTGCGCGAAAGTGTGGAAGTCTTTCATAGCATCCATATAGGTCCACCAAAACTATTAAAAAACCAAAAGTATTTATAAATTTGAAAGCAACAAAAATACATATGAAAATAATATTAATAATAGTACAGGTTGTATGACATAACACTTGAATTATGTTGATAAAATCTTGGAATGCCCCTAATGTTCTAAGGGGATATTTTCAAATAGGCCTAATAAATTGCATTTTTTCCCTTTCATTTCCTGACGCCAACCCATAGTGTTTTCATGTTTTGTTTGTCCATAAATTAAATGAATAGGCTACAAATGGAGAACAGGGCGCCAGGTCCTTGGCACGAGCTGTGGTACGATAGCAGTTGCCTCCTAAAGAGGCAGTTTTATTCCCAGGGTCCGTTTTATTGACTTTCATGCATTGTGTAGCTTGTTGTCCCATTTTTGTTTCAGTTTTCCTGTTGCTATACCCACTATAGATCTAGCCCTATTTGGATCTTTCATCTTACACAGCAGTGGCATTAGTCCGGTTTCTGCGTTGCATAAGCCTACGCATGTTTAGGGTGAAGGGGGTTTGGTAATAAGACCAACGACACCGCCGTTTATAAACATTAAATTGTGAATAAAGAGTAAATAAATCAACTTTAAAATGACATTCTTGTTAGTAGCGGTATTGACCGGTGGTTCCCAACCTTAGTCGTGGGGCCCTCCTGTGCACCCTGGTTTTTATTCCAACAACAATTGCAATCCCAGAATTTAAATAAGATGGAAAAAAAATTTTTAATTAGGTGCTTTTCGGTGCATGAAAGAACTTAAACACATGTTCAACAACCTAATCACCTTATTGTTTCGCCTCAGTCTTTAATTTGATCTGTAAAATTATTCTTATATCTCTTTTTCTGCAATTGTTCGCAAAATAGCAGAGTAAGCACAATGTGAGCATGTGATCTTTTTTCTTCATGGCATGCATGGCTACTTCTGATATAAAGTGGCTTAAGAGAGTAAATAATCCCCCGAAACATGAAAAGCACCTAATTAACAAAAATGAACAGCTTGTTAAAACCCTGTGATTGCAAATGTGGTTGGAACAGAAACCAGCATACACAGGGTGGCCCCAGGGCCAAGGCTGAGAACCACTGGTATAGACAACATAAAGATGTGTATGCTTTGAATGCGTATGCCGCAATTTTATGCATTTTACATTGTGCTTTAATTTTACGTGTGAAGTGTTCTGGACAGGTGCCACCTCACGTCATAACATCGGTGTGTAATGGCAGGCTGAAACTCAAAACAGGACGGAATCCTTGACTCGTACTGGTGTGGGGGAGTTTCTCACGTCAGGCTCCGTTCCCCTGTGGTGGTCACTTGGAGATAGGAGGAACAGCCGAGGCCGAACAGTCCGGTCTTCGGGGACGGGGGACGACGGGGTGTGAGCACCACCAAAGACAAAACAACCCCGGCCGAAAGACGCAACAAGCCCCCCGGAGCTGGGCTCGGAGTCGCAGCAGGAGACACGTCGGTTTGGCGTTGTTTTGGAACACCGTCGATTCTATCAGTCATTTCGACGAATGCTGGGTCTTTGCCCAAGGGTGGACCCGTGGAGCAGCAGTGGTGGCAAGATTATTATCTCCCAGGTAGACAAGCATGCTACAGAGTTCAAAGGTCACATGTATCCAGGTTTTAAATCTTATTCTGGTTTTTTGATGCAGGGTATGTGATTGACATTTACTTTGAAGTTTGTAGTTAAAAGTCTGCAATATAAAGTCTTTTTTTGTGGTTAAAACACATATATTCAATTTCAGAACCCAAAAGGCAAATGTGTTAGCCAACAAAATCATCTGTGGAGTAACAGGCCTACTGCAGAAGTGTTTTAATGTTTCAAATTACATTTTACTAGAAAGTCTGTAGTTTCTTTTTTTCTAGTGGTATTCTGCATTATTGTGTCATTCAAAGCATCTGTTAGCCTGTCATCTATCAAATACTTTAAACAATGTACTCTTATGAAGAAAACATTTGTGTAATATGACATATGACAGTTATTAAGTTTGTTTAAGCCATATATTGTTTGGTAATTAAATAATGTTAAAGCAATTGGTGTCACACCACATTAAAAAAGCAACTTTTTTGGTGTCACTACCTTTTTTGACTCCAATGTTTCCCTGCAGACTGCTGTTCTGTGCCATAAGTACTGATTTATTTTCAGACACCTTTATCTAGACTGACATACAGATGTTACATTTTTATATACTTTCAGTATACACAGCTGGATAACTTAAAGAAATAATTCAAGCAAGCGTCAAGCTCAAAGGCACTGGGAGTTGAATCTACACCTCCTGATTTACAAGCCCAGCTTCCTAACCACCATGCTACAGTGTTACTTAGGGATGGTTGTCAGTGCAAAGGATGATGGGAATGATGTGAGCAGACACAAGCATTTTGTGTAGAATTTGGAAGTATTCCTTATAGGCAGATGTGAATAATGACTGAGATATACCTGTGACCAGTCAAGCCTGCTACCATAAACTTTATTCAACAATGGCACATGAATAGGACAACTCCACTGATAATAATAATAATAATAATAATGATGATGATGATGAGGTTTGATAATAATCATAATAATAATAATATCTTATAGTCATTTTCTCCTATTCAAAACACTTCACAAGTGATGAAAAATTGAGAAGTAGAAAATGATCTGAATATAATATATAATCAGAATAATGGATAAAGGACTAAAATACTGGCTGGCTGCAGCGAGAGGAGATCACTGGCTGCTCTTTGATGACAAACCCAAGGGCAGGTGACCGCGCTGCTGCGCACCACGACACATGGAGTGGAAACAACAGCATTAAAGCCCCCGCTCTGAATATGCATGAGCTCGGCGGGCATTTTGAGCCCCCGACCCTCCATCCCGAAACGCTCGCTGTGTACTCTGGCGTTGGGGCTGAGCTGGGACCTGCGGAAGGCCAGCTAGGTCCCCAACCCTAAGTTATGGATGGTCACACTTGGGGTTTATCGTGCGTTTCCCCCCTTGGCTGAGGTGGAGCCTCCTGGCTAGTGGAGTGAACATCTCGAACCCGAAACCTTTGCGAGAGCCGTCGATCCGCCCGGGAGCTGAAATTGGAAATGTGATTTTCTGCGGATTTCTTATAAATTCCAAATTGATGCCAGTTTCATTTTTCATGTATATGTTTTTTTTATTCTTACTCTGGGGCTTGTTGTTCCCTGTTCACTGCCCCCAAAATGAAGCTCTTGTCATAATTATTCATGAAGAGAGGAACTCCGCTCCGCGCCTGCCATCTAATGGAGCAGCGACAAAACAGCAGCGGGAACGCCAGGCAGCAGTCAAAATCAGACAGACAAGAAACAGGGCAGGCCTGCGGAAAAGATTATTCTGCTGAAGCCACTTCAAATGGTCTATTTACTTTTAATTTTGAATAAATTTGCTGATTTTCAGGCAGTAAAAGACCTACTTTAAACTTCTTTAGTCTTCGCTGTTTTCCCAGAGAGGATGGATAAGAGTACAGTTAATACACCTTCTTCTGTGGTCGCAAACTTTCACAGTAATGAGCCATCCCAGGAGGTCAAAACAGTTCATAGACAAAGGTCATAACTGAACACTAGGAATCCACACGCTCACAGAGTGAGAAAAAAACGTCTAATAACAGAACATGACATCTACCATGCAGAGAAAACCTTAAGGACAGAGAAGAAACAGAAGAGGTTAAAGCAACTGTCTTCTGTCATAGACTTCTGAAAACAACATTTTGCATGTGTTTGTGTGTCTAGTAATAAGAAACAGTGGTTTTGAAATATATATATCTAAAATTAAATATACCAGAGCTTATTTTTGAAAAAGTACACAGTATAAATCAAAGGAGGTTATGTTGATGTTATACAATGCCCTTGTTAGACCGTACTTAAGAGTATTGTGTGTCATTCTGGGTACCACAGATGCCACTAAAAACACAGAAGTGCAACAACATTGGTTCCTGGTATGAAATGCAGAGGTTACAAGAAATGACTCCAGCTAGCCAGTCTCTTCAGGTTTACCTTTAGTATTTAAATTGGAGGGAATTTAACTGAGGTTCATGAATCCACATAAATATCAGGATGTCTTTTCACAGAGTTGTCCACATGTGGATCAGCTGGCCAGACTATGTAGTAGAGGCAGAGGCCCTTGAGGTGTTCAAGTCTAGGTTTGACAAAGTTCTGGATACTCTTTAGTCTGTAGGTAAATGGGAAGCCTAAGGAGGCTGTTCTCCTCATTATGTATTCTTATGTTCTTATGTTCTAGGTGGGCTGAATGACCTGTTCTCCTCATTATGTTTTTTTATGTTCTCACTGTATGTTCTAGAGCTGCTGAATAGCCTGTTCTCCTCATTATGTATTCTTATGTTTTTAAGTTCTAGATGAACTGGATGACCTGTTCTCCTCATTATGTTTTTTTTTTTGTTTTTTTTTAAATGTTCTTATGTTCTAGTTGGGCAGAATGGCCTGTTCTCTTCATTATGTATTCTTTTGCTTTTATGTTCATCTGAAAGTTCACTTATATTCGCTGACATGTGTTGTGGTGAAGTCTCCGGAAGGCAGCCAGGATAAACTAAGCGTGCCAAGGAGTGCACGAGAGAGTCAGGGCTTCGCATGCCTCTGCAAATTCGGGCATTTTGGAAAAGTGCTATATAAATACAATGATTCATTCATTCATTCATTCAGTTGTTCCCTCTGACACAGGCCCCAGGAGACCTGGGCCACGCCCCAACACCCCAGCGTGGCACAGGTGCAGTGAGGGGCTGAGACCGCCAAGCTTTACCGTCATGTACCACCACACTGCTGCCAGTTAGACAGGATCCTTCTCTGTGGCTAATTTTACCCAGCATGCTCCACTTGACGGCATGCAGGCATTCTGGCTTTCCGCTCGCTTCACAGTCACACCCACTCCTCAGGGTCTCTCTGCCTTTGGTGGGGTAGAGAGGGTCATGGGGCCTGGCGCATTCAGGGAGAGTAGAAGGGTCACTTTCAGGAGGGTGTTCATTTTAACAAATAATGTCATGAATGAATGAAATCTTTGCTTCCAGAGACTTCGGTTATTTTAGGTCATTTTATATCATCATTAAAAGCCCCACAAACCCACTCCTCTGTTTCTTCTCTAGTTTAATTTAACTCAAGTTTATAAACTAATTGGACAGAAAATGATCCCACTGAATCCAGGGGAAATTTTTTTGGCGTATCAGCGTCAGCCAAAAACCAAACTTGGCTGATATTTTGTGTTTTTTAATTTCAACGTGCTGCTCATTTTTCCTTCTGACCAGTCCTATGTAAAATACCACACTTTTAAAACTGCAAGTACAAATCACTATTTAATAACATCATTACAGGCATAAATTGTGGTCCATATGAAATTAAATGTTACACACACAAACACACACAAATACAGACACACACACTGAGGATAATGCTACATAATGTACATTTAACAGCTTATTCTTTCTGTTCTTCGCCTTCTCCCCCCTCCTCTTCAAGTTTGCAATCAACATAAACATTATGAAAGCCAAGGCAGGAAAAGCATCTCGCACCGCAGATTTCTAGTCATATTGGCTTTTTTATAGGCTTAACGTGCAGTGGCAGTTGCAAAGAGTGCGCAGAACTGGATGTAGCGTGTCAAACATATATATGTGTACTCGGTAGCTGTCATATACTGCAGGGGTCCCAAATCCTCACCCTGGACTAGTCCCCTTTAGGACTTACATTTCAGTTTGGAATGGAAACCAGCATGTGCAGGGGTGCCCCTGGACCAGGACTGGGGAAACCCCGTTTTACTCAGGCACATAGAAACACAGAGCGGTGCTGTGGTAAATAAGCTGTCAGTGAGAGTGCCTGGCCTCTTCATAATGTGACAGACTCTTCAAACTCTCGCAAACCTGGGTCCCCTCTGAGATAGAGAGGCACTAGGAGGTAAGTGTGCTGTAGTACAGCGTGCCGGCATTCAAAGTCTACACTGGCCCTGAAGCATACTTTACTGTAGCACACTACCTGTGAGGAGAGTTTGTGCAGTGGGATAAGTATGGGGGGGTGGGGTGCAGGGTTAAGAGGGGTGGTGGCCAGCATTGTGGTCTCAGTCAATTCCAAAAAAAATTATTTGAAATTAATTTATCACTAAAAAAAAGAAATGTCCATAACGTTCTATTTCCTGTCCCCAATAATGAACAGATTTTCAATTAATTTCCTGGAATTGAGCACAACTGCAGTGGGTGGGTGACCTTCTCTCAGAACCAGAACTCTGAGATGAAGACATTGACTTTGACGATGTTTTGGTGGGAGACAGCACCCGATGTCACGTAGTTCATGGCCAGCTTCAGGGCGATGTCCACCGGCCCGGTGATGGGCTTCACCTGTCGCACCACACCTGGAAATGAGCACAAGGAGACACTAGTACCTCCTGTAATGACCAGAGACACTTCCTGTAATGACCAGAAACACTTCTTGTGATGACCAGAAGCACTTCCTATGATGGCCAGAGACATTTCCTGTATTGATCAGAAACACTTCCTGTAATGACCAGAAGCTCTTCCTATGATGGCCAGAGACACTTCCTGTATTGATCAGAAAGACTTCCTGTAATGACCACACACACAATAAGAGCAGGGCTGTACAACTCCAGACCTTGAGGGCAGGGTGTATGTTGATTCCACACACACTTTCAAGTTCCAACTAACTTTTTAAAACATGCCAATGCTGGTTCACTCCTGTATCACACTTAGTAAAAACATCTCAGACACATGTGCAGCCTACAGCTGTAGCTTGTTACGCTATCAAAAGAGTCAGATAAAATAAAAACAGTTGGGCTAATTAAATAATTGAGAGCAAAAGTTTGCATGAAATACCAAAACAGCCCTCGTTCATTTATTTATTTATCTCCTGGGGCTTTTAAAATGACAGACTGTTTTGAAACAGGAAAGTTTCAGAAATGCATGTTTACCATTATTCAGACAGGCAGCCTTGGTTGTGACTGGTTTAGACAAAGGGTAATCATCAGGTTAAATGAGGAATTACTGATGCTTTTTCAGATATCTGCTTTTTGTTTCTTCATCTCACTGTTTTGACCCTTCCCCCCCACCCCGGGGACCCCCACACCTCCACATCATGGCCCTGTGGTGAAAACAAAACACCACAACCAAGACTTGAGCATGACACAACCCTCAAAGAATTTGCTGGAAGCCCTTTTTAAGTGAACATGCGATTACAGAGACAGAGAGAAACTCTTATGTTTATACTGTCTGTCATCAGCCCCTTTTCTCTGTGAGACTCATGCTGGTGACAATTCAGCTTAGTGCTGTTTGAACAGCCATCACCAGAGCAGAGTCACTTCATGGTGCTCTGACTTCTCCATCCTCCCTCTCTTTTTCTCTCCGTCTATCTCGTCTTTCCTCCCTCCATCTCTCTCTCTCACTCTCTCCACTTCTCTATGCAGTCAGGTGTATAAAATGGCACGAAGGCGGCAGCCAGTTCTCGTTCTTAATCCACACAGGCATTGAACGCACTGGCCTTCTGTCACTCCAGTACACTACATGATTTTAAAAAGCGGCGTTATGAAAAAGTGATTCTATCATGCGGCAAACGGAAAAAAAAACAACCGACAGAGCTACGTCACACCCACATCCTGTAAAAGCCAGGGAGGATCACTTGACGGCTTGTGAAAATCCAAGCCATGTTGGGGATCTGCTGGGGAGAGGGGGTTGTTGACAGACAGACACAGGCCAGTCCCGCTACATTCTCATCCTCATCAGGGCTGCAGTCTGCATCCAGCCAATCAGCATACGGCCAATGAGCATCCAGTCAGCCTCGTTGGGACAGGAGGGTAAATCAGGGAGGGGCCGGTGCAGTGGGGCTGAAGTCATGCAACGAACGTTGCCTAGACTTTCCATTCGCCATCCATCTTTAAATCGAGCGAGCTTCGAATGGGCTTCCTTGACTTGATCAATATGGCACTGATCGCAAGGATAAGCATCTGTCTGCTGTAAGACCAGCATTGCAACTTCTTTTTGTGTTCTGAATTTCTGTTGTGTAGAGATACTCTTAAGAGCAGAGAAAAACTAAAGGAGGTTTTACTGTTCCTGAACTACGAGCACCAATTAAAGGGGAAACTCTTCATGAACCTTGGTTCAAAGACTCAGAGAGGGCTGCAGCGATGTTCTGAATTTTAGAAGGGAAAATAAATGGCTCTCGTGCTGATTTGAGAGAACACTGAGATGACCTGGAAGTGAAGGTGAACCACGTGAGTCAGTTTTAGGATACGTATGAGGAAATGGCAGACAACCAACAAGAGGCTGATTGTATCTTATCCGACATTGGCTCTTCTCTGCTCTATGTTATGATAGAGGCCTTGAAATAAATTCACATGCTGATACTAAATTAATCCAAAGATCATAAGAGAGGAGCAACTGGCCAAAGAAGTCACAAGGACAACAACATATAAAATAAGTGATCAGACAGGCTTCGTACACACTTCTTTGACAATAATATAAGTTCAGTTTCTAACCTCAGTATTACAGTTTTTAGTTGGAGTTTGATACTTTTGCTTTGACAGGAACCAAAGTAAGTAAGCAATTAGTCTACAGTCCAGTGAATCTGTACATTATCTTGTGGTTGACTGACTTCCAGTAACTTCAAGGTCCAAGGTAAGGTAAGCATCAACAGAAGATGGCCAACATGAACAGAGCCCTCTCATGGCCAAATGCTAGAAATGCATACTCCACCTTCGGATCAAACACACAGCTGCTCCACACAACCCCGCATCGGAAAATAGCTTTAAAATGACACGTTTAACAGTAGGGGAATCACCACAGAAACAAAACAGAAAGAAAAGGCAACCAGGCCATTTGTCATCTGCTATGGTCTGGAGGGCTGCAATACTGAAGGCTTACAAGTAGACGATGCACATCTGTTTCCAGAGGTTTTCATGGTTAATCCAGCCCATGCCCTCTGGGAACGGAAAGCGTGTGACAGAATCTGAAATGACCTGGCTCCACACCGAAACAAACTGTGATCTTTGATCGGCCTCACCGCAATGTCATAATGACATGGCCATTCCGCGCTACATAGTTAAGCGAAAGCAAACTCTGGATGGGTTTGCCATGGAACATGTGGTGTTCTAGTCCGCTGTAAGAAAACTACTTCATGTTGACCTCTGTGGATTGGTTTTGGGGGTGGCAGGCGGTGCCCTTTCTTGTGTATGTGTATCACCTGACCTCCTCTTTCTACATGCCCTTTGCTTATGCAGCTGGCTGGGTTTTCAAAACAGCTCTCCACCACACCAGAGGGATATGAACATTGTTCGGACCCTTAGAGCACAGCCGAGTGGTTGGCTATTTTAAGGATGCCAGGCGATGACTCACAGTTGTGGTCCTCCTTCATTGCCCACTGCGGGTCTCTGGTGGAATGGAACACTGTGAAGACAGCGGCAGTCTCGCAGTATTCTACCGTGACATCATCGCAGCCAAAGAATGTCACTGACTAGACACCTTGATGGAACTGGGAAGACTGAAGCACAGATTCTATACGCTCACCAGATACTGTGATGTCACAGACAGGCTTTTTGGGCATTCGTGAAAAGTGGTAGACAGAGGTTCACCTTTACCTAGAGGAGATGGACAGAGGTTCACCATTACCCACTGTGCTGCCAGGAAGGGAGATGGTGCTTTCTCCACCAGGGGACAGCACCAGCCCTACACACAGGCCGGGGAAGGCAACTGGGGCTTACTGAAATTAGCCCAGCTCCTTACTGTTGCCTAATCATTGGGCCACATAAAAGGGCTTTGCTCTTTGCTCTGAGGAGGCTTCTTCTCTATGGCTGCTGGAGGTTTCTGTTGGACTTTTTTGACCTGTGTTGGCCTGTGAAGTTTCTTTGGTTAATAGTTTCATCATTCTTGGTTTAAAAAGACAGTTTAAAAAGTTTTGCTGTTTTCAGTTCTTGCTCTAATAAAAAGCAGTACACCAATTATCTGTTTGCACTGATTCTGTCTGTTCATCACATGATACAGTGGCCACCCCCAGCCCTGCATCGCACCACCAGGTTTTAATGACTAGAATTCCGCAAAACCAGGCCAATGTCGTCAATCTGACTGTCCTCAGACAAATGTCATGCGAGAAATATTTGTGCTTTTTTTTGATAAATGCAAAAACTGTTTTTGTTGAAAAGACAAAGAGGTCTCTGGAGACTGGAGTGTACAAGTGTGAGTACACTCCACCCAAACCGCAGAGAGGGAAGGAGTGTAAATGAGCGCCCCAACAGTTCTGCTGAAGCCTCCCAATTGTTCATTCAGAAGCTCAAACTATAATGGTATACATGAACCTTCAGTCTCCCATTGCTAGATCTCTTCCACATCTTGATTCCTCATTGGCACGTATTTCAATACAAGATTTTAATACAATAAATGAACTAGGTCTCCACGCAAGGATGTTGGATGAAGATCTGATAAAGTTTTATGTCTACAATTTGTGAAAATGTAGGGCAAGCCTATATTTGCTGTTGGAAGTGGTAAGGGGGTATTACCTGCTTACAAACACACACACACCTGCGTGTGCAGGCACGCACGCACACACATATACACACATACACAAGCACACACACAATAACACACGTACACACACACACACACACATATAGCATCTAGATGAATTTGAGTTGTATGAACAAAACACTTTTTTGCGGTTGAATATAGTGTTCACTTCATCTGAAGAAACATGCAAATTAATCAGTAAATTAACTGTGTTTGCCCCCACTAAAATTCCTAATAACTGGGATGGTAAACTCCTCATTGGTCCCAAAAGTTCAAATCACTAGCAAAAACAGAACATTTGAATTAAGCACAATTAAACAACAAAACACAACCAGATGATGTGTACTGATGACATCACACGACCTTTATCTTCGCATCAATGTTAAAAAAATGTTTTGTCCTTTTATAAAACAGCTGTTCTTTCCCTCCTGTCAACTCCCGCACTAAGACACACGTGTTTGGATTGCGAAATTAGGTCAAAATTACAAAAGCTTCTTTGTCTTTAATTTGTCTCTATTTTTGAGGGATCCTGGTGTCCAGAGAAGGTTCAGAGTCTCGCTTTCCTGGAGCTTACCCAGGACCTGTCCTCACCTGCGGTCACTGGGGACAGTTCCACAATCAGGTCACCCAGGTCATGCCCAAAAGCCTCAAACCAAAGGCCCAGAATTCTGGCCCGTTTTCTTGCCCACTGCCAGGCCTCTGAGGCGCCGGTGTCACCCTTAATCTCTTCCAACACACAGCACCGATCTGCTGATCACGTAAT
Source organism: Anguilla anguilla (assembly GCF_013347855.1). Classification (NCBI taxonomy): domain Eukaryota; kingdom Metazoa; phylum Chordata; class Actinopteri; order Anguilliformes; family Anguillidae; genus Anguilla; species Anguilla anguilla. Next base: position 46,339,242 of record NC_049207.1, on the reverse strand, counting down.
TGAAAGACAGGAGCTAACGGTCTGTATTTAATTGATAAGGTGTGACTGAAGCGCCAATGGAGGCCAGAAATGGTTGTGGAAAAGCAAAAACCATTAGCTTACAGCGTGGCTGTGTGGGGAAATGTGGATGCTGATACTGAGCCAGGGCCAGAATTAAATATTACTACAGAGCCAAGATTCAGGGAAGGGGGTGATGGGGACTGGTGCTTACCCACGATTCGACCATTCTCAAAGCGCTTGATGATGTCAAAAGAGTCCTGCAGGTTCCCCTCAAGGATGTTGAAGATGATGTCAGAGGTGCTGGACTGGCCCAACGACATGGTTCTCAGAAAAACGATCTCTGTGGGAAGATAAGCGTTAGAGAAGCAAAAAAGTAAAAAAAAAAAAAAAATTTAAATAAAAAATAACCTTGTAATAGCCGGTCGGATTTCTTGGCTAGACTTTTACTGGACTTCTGCAAAACGACTGTAAAAAACTCAAGGCGGCAGACATTCCCATTTCATTTGAAAATGGCTTCCTTTCGGAGTATGCAAAAGGGGTCACGTCAGGATTAAGTTTAAAACAATGTGACTCTCGAAGGCCTATAAATTCTTAACAACCTCAAGACAGACTTGTGGGAAACTAGAGGACATCATTTTACATTTTTAAAAATGCAGGGAAAGCGATACAACACGCAAAGCACAAACAATTCTCTGCAAGAAAATAGGGTTTGCTTCAATTTGTCTGAAATTTATAACAGTTCTATCAAATTTGACAGCATTACTTTGGCAGACTCAAGAGGATGGAAGCAAGCAAGAGGAAAACAAATAAACACAGAAGTCGAACGCAAGCAATAATAAAACCACCCTCAACACACAGCAACGTTCAATTGAGGAACGTTGGTGCAGAACCGAAGGAACATTCCAGAAACGTTCTGAAAGCGCCACCTCCTTTTCGGGTGTCAGGAAGAGGTAAGAGGTAACTCAACCCCCAGCTCGTAACAAAGAGTGAAGTTGAGGTTTGGACCCGTCGTGCACACCCCGTTGAGGTTTGGACTCGTAGTTCACGACCTGTTAAGACAGCGCCCCCTACCTTCCAGCATAGGCTGCTCTCTGAAAGTGGGCAGGGAGATGAAGGTGTGGGATATGGAATGTATGGGGTCCAAGATGCAGGTGATGTCGTTCGGCTGGCAGGACTTCACGCAGCGCACGGTGTCGGCCTGGTTGATCTGGGACCTGCTGAAAAAGCAGAAACACCGATTTCTGTACCCCAGTGAGCAGGGGTGCCTATGGGGGGAGTTAGGATAATTCCAAGGGCCTGACTGACAGGGGCCCTCAAAAAAAATAACTGCGCTGTAATTGTGCAGGGATGGGGTGGCCAGGGGTGGTGGGGCCCAATGTGAGATCCTTTCATGGGGCCCAAAAACTTTGGTGATTCTCCAGTCAATGAGAAAAGATCTCCTGCTCCTGGAGATCTACCGTCCAGTAGGTTTTCAGTTCAAAGCTAATTAGGCACACCTGACTCGACTAATTAGCAGCTCAACAATGATCTCTAGCTGTTAAATGAGGTGTGCTTTGTTAGGGCTGGAGTGAAAACCTACTGGACTGTAGATCTCCAGGAAAAGGGTTGGTTACCACTGATTTACATAATTATATGCGGAATATGTAGAAGCATCAGCACAAGCCTTGATGCTGATGTTTTAAGAAAGGCAGAGAATACCCTCCTTGTACGAAGCTGATCTGTAGACTGTTGTGGTTATTTGTTCATTTAAGAATAATACAGCAAATCGGTGTGGCGCAGTGATAAACGGGTGTTGCTTATGCATTCGCTCCAGAATGGACGCGGTTACACCACAACGCCGAAACAATCAATCAGCGATCCGTTTCCCAGGCTTCACGTCAAATATGCAGCGAGCATAACATCGTCAGTTCATCGAAATGCGGTGAGACGAAGAGGTGGGGCGGTGGACTTAAGGAACCCATATAAATACGAGTTTTATTTCCCGTCATCACGTCCTCTCTCGCCATATCGAGCACTCTGAAGAACCCGCATAATTAAGTGATGATCCGCCGCGAATCTCGAAACCGTCCTTTAAACCCTAACGTTCTTCCATAAATCAGCATTTCCATAAGCAGAGACTAAACAAGCCTCGCGCTGACATGGTTTCCCGCGCTCTTATTGTTGGCAACCTCGGGGCCCAGGAAAATCTGTCCGTCGCTGACGTTGGACAGATGTTGCCTGGTGTAAACGTGCCGTGAAAATGATGAGACGTTATCATATTACATAGACCGTAGGAAAACATGCTTTTGGACTACATAGGACTAGTACAAGCGTCGTTTCTTTGTCACAGTGGGTAGGACGGTCTGCACTGCTTTGCGGTGTCATATAGGATGTTATCTTGAACGTCTCTTTTTCGATCAAGTAAGCTGCTGCAAAATTCCAGCCCCGGCTCAGGTTGCATAAACATAGCCAGAAGTCTCTGACTTAGTCTTACAGTGAAGACTGAAGTTAGTTGTCCAAGTGTTTGCATAACGGTGCTTTTCTCAGAGATAAGGCACAGTCGAATTTGCTTTGCATTGTGGAAAGCTCGAAACATACAAATCAAAGACTGAGCCTGCATTAAAAAGCAGTTACACTTCACAAAGCCTGCAGTTTACCAAGACCAGTCCAGTACCAATATTCACAATGCGTCTCAGAGTAGCTGCGCTATTATCCAGGGTCAGTTTTGTTGTGTCCATATCCTCAACTTATCCACTCTGGGATAAATAGGCTAAACTGACCCTGGATCAGCATTCCTACTCTGAGAGACTGTATGAGTAAGGGCCCAGAACTCCTAATTTTGGGGCAAAAAAGGGGGGTGCGCACCCCCCAAAAAAAGAAGGCTGGCCACCGCTGGGTAGGGGGCTTGTAATTAGCGATTAGCGGGCTGCTTTGAGTTGTACTTGCATCCCGGGCCAAAGCCACACGACGTTCCGCGGGTTTAGGGTTCCTCTGGCCCAGCAGGGCGCAGGAGACCCAGCGCGGGAGATCAGGACTGGCAGAACCGCGCCGCCGCCGCCGCCGCAGCGCAAAGCGGGGAAATACCGCCACGCTCCAGACCGCCTCTCTCCAGGGTGCACACAGCAAGTGAAAGTCAGACCATCCCGCCGTTTCTTTACTTTTTTACTGGGACCCCCCTTGCCCCCCCCCCCCCCAAGTTTAATTACAAAACAGCTGACACGGCCCTCTCGGGTTCACCCCACACAAACCCCAATATTTCAGACCATAAAGAAAAACATGGCGGTGGACGCAAGCCCTCTGGTCAAGTGGGGATTTTTTTTTTAACGGTCTTTATTTATAGCCAGCGCACTGGTAATGTCCCAACACAAACACACCGGCAGGCATCCGGCGTATTCTGGAGTGGCAACACCGCCCCACCGCAAACTGCCCAAAACCACAGGCCAGCAGCCCTGAACCCCCTAACTCGCTGTCAAAGCTCAACAGAATGTTTTTTTATTTTTATTTTAAGGAGATCTCCCCACACGCTAACTGAACAAGCACATCCTTGTACCTCTTTCTCGCATTTTGCACAAGGCAAGGGTGAAATTGTGGATGATTAAAAAAAATGTAATTTCATTTATTTAAAGTAATAAGCCCATAACGGCCTGGTGTTGAATCTGGGCTATGCCAGTGCTGACTCTGTGGCTCTGTGGCTCTGTGGGCGGGGGATAATTAGCCGTAGTGTAGCGACTCTGTCCAGCGGGACTTAAGTACCACATCTCTCACCAGTGCCCCCCCCTACTGCTCATCGCGTGTCTCAGAGGACAGCACAGGCTTGTCTGCTGAATTGGCAGTGGAGGTTGCAGCAAGGAGCGTGGCTGCTGAATACGATTGGGCATTCCAAACTGAGGGAGGGGAATGGGGAATAAAGTAAAGGAATGATAATGAATGATAATAACGAATGATAATGAATGCAAAAAATTCCCGGAAAACTGGTTTTATATCGAGTCAACTAAGAATGAAAGTAAAGTGTTGGAGGCTTGTCTATATGCTCATATTTATAACAGGGTTTTAGAACTATTGTCTTTCACCACTTCAAAAGGAAAAAAAAACAAAGTTGTTTGCTATTCATATTGCAATATCACATTAAGACAAGATAAATGCTGGCAAGAAGCAAAAGAATACACAGAACAATATTAGAACATAATTTGGTCAACCGATTTGTATGGGTGAGATTTTGTTTTAATAGAAAAAAGTACATTTAAACAGTATGTCAGCCTAAAAGACAAAAACAAAACAAAACAAAAAAGACCAACAGTAAAAACTACACCCCTAAAATGTTCCGCAAAAAAAACAGCCCTACACATCCAAACCAGGCACAGGTCTTCTGACCTGAGTTTCTATCGTTGCCCAAGGCCGCCATCTAGGGGCCGAGTCAAAAATAAACATCAAACTAGAGCATTCCATTTGCCTGAGCTCTGATCTGGAAAATGATCCTCGAAACATTTAACGCATGAAATAAGGCTCACGTAGAACAAAGACGGCACAGTAAAGGCAGACTGCCGAAACTGCAGTCCTCTTAAACCTGGGACAGGCTATTTTGGTGGCTGGACAGGTCCTGTGTGACAAAGACCCGGATTCTGGCCACGTAGATGCTGGGCGTCCCGTAACGCAGCAGTTTCATCTCCACGGTGAGCAGGAAGTCCCGGGGTCGCATGATTGGCCGTTGCACGGCGATCACGCCGCCGGTGCTCATCTTCTGCGTGCTGAAGTAACCGTCCTCGTTGCCGTTGGCGATGGTTAGCTGCACCTGGTCGCCGGGTACCGAATTGGAGGGCCCCATGCGAAAGATGTTGGTGGGCACAGGCACGTTGGTGGGGAATGTGAGGTGATAGTAGGTTATTCTCTGGGGCAAGGCCAGGCACTCGAGAGTCTGATTACAAGCCAAACGTTCACAACGACTGCAAGACAAGACGTGACAAGAACAACGGACACACACAGGAGACCAACAGAGGAACAAATAGAGAAAAAGAAGAACAGAAAGAGTAAGGGAGAGAGAGAGAGAGAGGGGAGAGAAAGTTAGATCGATGCAGTGTGTGGCATGCTAGAGAGAGGAGAGACGCTCATTTTGTCTCCACCTACAGGATCGTGCAAGAATTGCAGTCATTCAAAAGTCACATTTATCCGGCTTGGACAGTACCAAGGCATCTTATATATACTCATCAACAGCCTGTGTTCTATTGTCTATGTATGAATATCATGCCCTAAGCAAGGCCACATATATCAGTACTGTGCATGCACAGTATCTGTGGGGCTAGAGGAGTGGTGCATGCATGTTATAAAACCTTCTTCCAGGCAGTGGGGAGGGGGGTTATGTAGGGTTCATCTACAGTAAACCAAGGGCAATGGGACAGGACTACACGCAGACTTGCAGAGTGAATTAGAAAACAAAATTGGGCATTTTCTGTGCTATCAAAGTGCTTCCGCTGTGGTCTTTCCCCTGAGCCTGACAGAACCATGTAGACTGTGGCCTTTATGTGTTGATTGACATAATTAAAATGTAACTTTCACTGTGCAGGCTTCCAGCTATTTGCAAGTGTGCATTTATCTTCAGTAACAGTTTGGAAACATTTTTGTGCTTTCAGATAGAAAATAACACTGCCAAATTTAAGCACACATGTTGACTGAACCCAGGTCTTTTTGACTGATACGACTGCAGCATTCATCATCATCATCATAATCATCGTCGTCATCATCATCATCATCATCATCATCATCAACACCATCATCATGTGTAACTTTGCCACCAGGAATATCCCAATGACTAAACTGACAAAAATACCCAAAAATGCAGCTTCCCAGGAGACTCTCAGTCAAACACCATCGCAGAATCGTTTAATTCCTCTTTCTTCTGGGGCTAGAGAGAGAATGTAGCTTCCCTTTGTACAGTATCTGTGACAGCTTAAAGCTATATGACACCCTGTCCAGATTGTAGAAAAATTCCCCCTTGTGATTTCAGAGGTCAAGTCCATGATGCTCCAAGTACTTTCCTCCATCATCAGACACAAGATGCCAGTGCTACCAGAGGTAAGGAATCTGGAGCACGGCAGAATGTTGTGAACCACCATTTTGGCTCAAGGTTTTAATATTTCTGAAAATAACTTCGGTAAACTGTCAGTGTTGTTACTGGTGTCTGAAGGGTTGAAGGTATTTTAAATAATAACTTGACCCAGGTCTGGTGAGCTGGGATAGGCAGGGGGCAATGCATTTCAGAGTGGCTGCAGATAGGGGGCGCCAGTGCGCGCAGCGCTGAACGGCGGGTACTCACGTTTCCCCGGCGCGGCGGTAGTTGGGCGGGCACTCGAAGGACAGGCAGCGGAACCCCCCCTGCACGTTGAAGCAGGTCTCCGCGTCGGAGCAGCCGTGCGAACCCGTCACACACTCGTCGATGTCTGCGCCGCGAGAGAGAGAGAGAGAGGGGCGAGAGAGTCCGCGTGTTACGCCCTTACGCTGCATTCCTGTGGCACTGTTACAACGTCTCGATATTCAAACTGCGGTCTGTGTTACAGGGTATCTGCTGAACAAATGAAAAGATATAATCTAACAAGGGAAAAGGCATTTGATGGAGCATTTGGTCATCACAGGATATTTACCTATGGGCTGCAATATCAACTCTCTGGAGATCATGGGGTTAACCTCTGAGTTTTTATGTACCAGACCTGGCTTGAAGTACACATTGGAAACTCTTTAACACTTTAAATGGTACAAAAAAAAAACTCCTGTAGATCCCAGAGAATTTTCAACAAAACATGTTATTAACTGCTCTGAACATCAAAACAGATGTCTCTTTTCAAATTCCTTTTAATCTGCAGGAACGTTGGTGGTGTGTAAAGACGTTCCAAATACAGTATATGAACCAGGTGTGTTATGGGCACATCAGGAGAATTTGAGTTTGAAGTTCTTTACTCACAGCAACAACACATGATCTCAGCTGGTCTCAGCTGTAAGAGAGGTTTTAGTTCTACCTGCAAGTGAACTCTTTATCTGTTCCAGGGGTTCCGTGATTTCGGGGTGCGGACTTACCCTGGCAGCTACGCCCGTTGGAGGCGAGAGTGTAGCCGGGGGAGGGGCAGGTGCACTGGAAGCTTCCGGGGGTGTTATCGCAGCGGTACGCGCAGATGTGCCCGCCGGTGGGCAGGGCGCACTCGTCGATGTCTGAGGAAGAGGAGGAAGGAGGAAGGGCAAAATGTGTGGGTGAGCAGGGATAAAAAAAAAAAGAAAAAGAAAGGAGATGCAGATCACTGCAGACAGAACGAAACACTAAAATCAGCATATTGTAATTTAAATTATAACCGAAAAACAGTTATAATGTAAAGTAGGTGTGTGTTCCCTGTGGAGGTGGCCTTGGTGTGACGCCACTGCATAGTTTAAAACATTGTTACCGGTGTTCCCTCACCTTCACAGGTGATCCCGTCGATGTCACTAAGCTGGTAGCCACGGCGACAGTAGCACTGGTAGGAGCCGTACACGTTAGCGCACTCCTGGCTGCAGGGGTTACTCTCACACTCGTTGAGATCTGTGCAAGGACACACACTACAGTTACACAACCATACACTACAGTTACGCACACAATTACACAAAACATACACTACAGTTACACACTCACAGACACTAGTTACACACACAGTTATACGACCACACACTACAGTCACACATACAATTACACAAACACATTAACTGTGGTTACACACACAATTAGACAACCATACACACTACAGTTGCACACACAACCACACAACCACACACATTATACTGTAGATACACACACACGCATACACTCAAACACACGTTTGTGGGGATCGGCGCTCTCACCGTTACAGTTCCTGCCATCGGCTGCCAGTTGGAATCCCACCATGCAGCTGCATTCGTAGGACCCCTGTACATTTTCACATTTATGTGCACAGAGCCGTCCAGGAAAATGCCTGCACTCATTTATATCTAAGAGACAGGAACATAAAAGATTGGCTTCAGGATCCAAACAGTACAGGCTGCTGGAAATCGTACACAGCTTTAACGTGTATCTCTGGATTCCATAAAATAGCAAAAGTTAAGAATCTTTTCTTAAATTAAGTTTTAAATAAAAAGATCCTTTGGCCTTCTTCAGGAAAGCACATCTCTGTTTTGGAGTTCCCTGCTCAGTGTGTAAGTAAGGTCCTCACTGTGGATGTTTACCTACTCAGTGGGACAGTGTGTAAGTAAGGTCCTCACTGTGGATGTTTCCCTGTCATTGTGGGACAGTGTGTAAGTAAGGTCCTCACTGTGGATGTTTCCCTGTCCATGTGGAGCAGTGTGTAAGTAAGGTCCTCACTGTGGATGTTCCCCTGTCCATGTGGAGCAGTGTGTAAGTAAGGTCCTCACTGTGGATGTTCACCTGCTCAGTGGGACAGTGTGTAAATAAGGTCCTCACTGTGAATGTTCCCCTGTCCATGTGGGACAGTGTGTAAGTAAAGTGCTCACTGTGGATGTTTCCCTGTCCATGTGGGACAGTGTGTAAGTAAGGTCCTCACTGTGGACGTTCCCCTGTCCATGTGGGACAGTGTGTAAGTAAGGTGCTCACTGTGGATGTTTCCCTGTCCATGTGGGACAGTGTGTAAGTAAGGTCCTCACTGTGGATGTTCCTCTGTCCACGTGGGACAGTGTGTAAGTAAGGTCCTCACTGTGGATGTTTCCCTGCCTATGTGGGACAGTGTGCATGGGGGTCCCAGCTCACCTTCGCAGGTGCGGGTCAGGCTGTTGAAGTTGAACCCCGACTTGCAGTCACAGCGGAAAGTCCCCACCAGGTTAATGCAGGTGTGACCCTCACAGGGCGTGTCGGACCCCGAGCACTCGTTCACATCTGGGTGGGAAGATTGGCGGATCAAAGGGAGGTTACTGAAAGGGCCATGTCCACCAGACCTGGGTCAAATATTTTACTTTAATAGGGTTACCTACACTTTAACTCTTAAACCACCACCAAAAAATGTATTATTATTGTGAATTTTTAAAAGAATCAGCATCTATGTAATTTTTCACCCAAAAATTTAACAAAAAACTCTTCTTTCATATGACTGCTTATGCGTCTTGATTAGTAACATGGTCCCTTGAAAATTCTCAGGGATTCCGCAGGAAATGTAAAATTACTAACAGCATTTTAAGAGTTCAATTGTTTCAAACATGTACAAATATTTATATTCGTCTTCTGTTCAAAGACCTTGTGAGTCACTTTGGATGAAAGCACCTGCCAAATGATGTATAAAAGGTACACTCAGATCTTTGGGGCGCTGTGCTGAGCTCTATTAGTTTGACTTCTTCCCCTGCGTACCCCCCCCCCCCCCCCCGCCCGCCCCCGCCCCCGCCCCCGACACCCTCCTTGTATTCCGCAGACGGGGTCAAAGGTCGTACCCGTGCAGCGCATGGCCTCCTCGTTCAGGTGGTACCCCCTGCCGCAGTTGATGGTGTTGCGCTGACAGGTGTAGGAGCCCACGGTGTTGAGGCACACCTGGCCCGACGCACAGGGCCCCGAGTCGCTCAGACACTCGTTTATGTCTGGGAGGGGAGACGGGAGGCAGAGGGCAAAGGGACAGGACGCAGAGTGAACACATCATTGAGAAAGAGAGGAGACAGACAGGAGACAGATGAGAAACAGAGAGAGACCGACAGAATTCAGAAGAGAGACAGGAGACAGAGGAGAGATGGGCAGAGAAGAACAGAGAGGGAGATAGAATGCATATATGAGACCATTTTCATGCACTGCACGACTGACTGATTTGGGGGTGAGTGTTGACCAGAAGGCTGCGTTACGGTGTTGACCAGGAGTCTGTGTCAGGGTGGCAGCCGATGATGTCTCACCGATGCAGCTGCCCAGAGCGTCCTGGATGAATCCGTCCCCACACTTCACCCGCGGGTGACACCGGAACGAGCCCAGCGTGTTCTGGCACTCAAACTCCGCCACGCAGTTATGGGTTCCCGTCTCGCACTCGTCGATGTCTTGCCAACGCGGGACAGAAATTTTCGTCACTTTGTGAAGGTACAGCTTCAGCGGGCAAACACATTATATCTGGCGCTACACATCTGGACCTCCAATTCATGAAGCATCTCAGGGCGGAAGTGGTGATCTAGGATCAGGTTTCCACTCTCCATATTCTTTCCTTATCTATTATGGGCTAAAAAGCAAAACTGATCTGAGATCAGCACTATTACTCTGAAACGCTTCATGAATATAGGCTCAGCTCTCTCTTGTGAAAGAGGTTATTTTATTTCAACAGTAAAAACTGTTTAAATAAAGATGGAATTATACACATAAGTGCACAGTCTACAGCATGTGCATTCTGAACGGCCTTGAGAAATGCATCATTGCTGACAGAAACAAACCACCAAAGTGACTCAGCTACTTGAGTAATGACAGCCTCCGTCCCCCCAGGGGGCGCTGTGACCTACCTTTGCAGTTGTTGGAGTCAGTGAGCTCGTAGCCGGTCCCGCAGCTGACCTCACGCTGGCAGCGGTACGAGCCCAAGGTGTTGATACAGCGCTCGCCGACCCGACAGTGATGGGACCCCAGCAGGCACTCGTTAATGTCTGAGAGAGAGGCAGTAACAGAGAGCGCTCACTACCCAACACACCGTGAGGATGTCAAACGCGGCCCGTTTTATCAAACAGGAAGCCTCGCTCACCCTCACAGTTCTTCTGGTCCAGTTTCATTCTGTACCCTTTGAAGCAACTGCAAGTGCCATTACCCGTACACCTTTGCTGGCACGTTTCAGCTCCTGCCAATCACAGAACACGCAGTGAAATAACCAGCCAATTACAGCAAATGCAGTCAAATAAGCTGCCAATCACAGAACCCCAGTCGAATAAGCCGCCAATCGCAGAAGACTGTTCGCCACACTGCAGACATATGCTATTTCTTAAGAAAAACGCATCCCAGAATAGCACTCAAAGCTGCCTGTCGCAGACATAAACAGATGTGATTGACGAATGACATCACAGTGGACAGATATCCATGTGGGTCTCCAGACCTTTGCACTGGTCAGAGAGGAGAGGGTCATCCCCTTCATTGGGATTCAGGTTCCCTTTGGCTGGGACTGTGAATAAAACAGAGTAATAATGGTTGTAATAAATATGTACATAGCGCCCTTCGGCATAACTTCACTCACCATTAATCTGCACTATCATATCACACTTAGTAATAGCTTATATGTACATATAGTACATATAATCATAGGCTAATGCTGAAGTCTGCCTTAATTGTGACCTTGATTGACTGTAGAAGAATACACGTTAAAGCAGGATGATGAGGTAATGAATAGTGAGAAGTATTGTCTGAAGGCATCACATCAAAGCATGCAGTGAGCTGCAGTGTCAGCATCAGGCTGTGTATTTGATTTGTCTTGTTTTTCTGTAGTTATGATCTCACGAAAACTCACTTCTGCAGAGTTACATCTCGGCTATGCAGTTAAAAAATGGATTACTACAAATGCAAATGAACTTGTTTTATTACAAATGAATGAAAACTGCAGTGTACTGAGGACAAACTGCTCATTACATTTTATAACCACCAGAGGGTAGTGACACAGTGCCTTTATTGCACGTAAACGGTAAGAGAAGAAGAGAAGAGTCCTGCACCGGTGTGTTGACATAAAAGGAGCACTTCCTTCTAATAACCTTTATGCAAATTTGCAATAAGTGAAGTCTAAATCATTTATGTATTCTTTGTTAAAAAGAGTAAATCGATCCATACAGAAGCCCTGTGTGTAAACTGTACAATATCCACAGCTCAGGGTCTGTGAAAATGTGTGTGTGTGCATGCGTGTATGTGTGTGCATGTGTGTGTGTGTGTGTGTGTGCGCGTGTGTGTGTGTGTGTGCGTGTGTGTGTGCGTGTGCATGCGTGTGCATGCGTGTGTGTGTGTATGTGTGCAAACCCACGTGTATTCATGTACATGTGTTTGTGTGTGTGTATGTGTGTGTGTATGTGTGTATGGGTGTACAGTATGCGTGTGTTACCTGTACCTGCAGTTGTATTGGCCGTGGCCTCTGACTCTGGGTTGCCATCCACGCAGCAGGCACGGAACACCAGCCCACACTGGTACCCAACGGTCAGGCTGACGTCACAGCCCAGGCCCTGCTCCTGCGCGGCTTTACCCAGCAGGCAACAGTCACAGCAACTCTGCAGCCCGAATGGGAGGAGACAGGGGAGTGGCCAGAGGGAGGGGGAGGGGCCCAGGGAGGGTGGTCAGGGGAGGAAGGGAGGGGTCAGTGGCAGGGAAGGGGAGGGGCCAGGAGGAAGCAAGACATGGGGGAGGGGCCATGGAAGGGACCAGGTTCAGAACGAGTGGCCAGTGTGAGGACATGGACAGGAGAGGGACCAATGGGAGGAGACATGAGAGGAGAGACAAGGGGGAGGGGCAGGTGGCAGGTTGAGGGAAAATATGGGAGCAGGGTAACAAAACAGAGCCAATAAAGCAACATCTTGCCTGTACTGCACCATTACCGTAAATGTCTGTGAAACGAACCAAAAACCGCATCACATCCTGTCTTTCATTTCCAAAATACAACCAAACTCTCGTGCTGAACGTTTGCACTTGCTGTAAAAAGCACTGCTGACACCACACAAGTGATCGATTAAGGATTCACTTCAAATCATCTGTGCTTCCTGGCTGGGGCTTTAACAGAGCCTGTTTCAGACAGTACTGCCCCGAGGTATACTGCTCCCCGGGATTGGTGACAGCTACGTTTTACACAAATGAAACGTGATCCCAACCAGACACTGAATGAACAGGCCGAACAGCCTGCTGCCACATTATTTTCAGAGCTTGGCAGCCTTCTGCAGACCAGTCTGTAGGCAACATGTGAACTGATCGCATAGTGTTGTCTGAGGACAATGACTGTATTCACAGTCTCACCACTGTTTGCATGTGAAATGCACAGTACCTTAACTGTTTCACTATACTCTGACCAAACTGCTCACTTCGACGGCTCACCTTCACCTTGACCAGTAAACTACTCCAACCACCTTAATTGTTTAATTAAATTCATTTTGACAGCATAACCAGTCCATCATACTGTGGTCACTTTGACTGTATATCTCACCTTGGCTGTTTTGGTCTCGCAGGTGCTTTCAGACAAGAGGCTCTCGCAAGCGCCCTGGTCCTTGGCCGCGTTTATGCCGTTAGTGCAGGCAGTGTCCTCCAGAACCGCTGCACAACACTGCTCCTGGGCTATCCTATCAGAGACCGGAGATAACCAGGGTTAATACAGCACTGATCCTGGGTTGGCCAATGAGAGAGAGAAGATAGCCAGGGTTAACATAGCACTGATCATGGGTTGGCCACTCAGAGAGAGGGGACAACCAGGGTTGATATAACACTGCTCCTGGGCTATCCTATCAGAGACAGGAGATAACCAGGGTTAATACAGCACTGATCCTGGGTTGGCCACTCAGAGAGAGGGGACAACCAGGGTTAATACTGTACTGCCCCTGGTCAGTTCAGAGATCAATGGAAAAGATGACTTCACTCCTCCTCTCTGAATCATCCCCCTTTTTATCTAGATCTAGACACAGTCACCACAACCTGACTTGGCAGGATTCTGCTTTTTTTTCTTTCCTTGTCTTTCTTCTGTAACTCTGATATAATCCTTCAGAGCTGCTGTTATTCTTTATTTCATGCCTCCTTTTCATTGATTTGCCCTCTCACCTAACCCACGCCTCCCGTTTTGTAAATAAAATGTTGGATTCTGGATTTTACTGGTCTCCGACATGAACACTTCACCACTTACACCAGGCAACACATCCCCTGCTATTACCACCACTGTCATTACTGCTGCTACTGCTGTTGGACCTGCTGCTTTCGAGGCAAATGAAAAACCCGCTTCTGGAATTACAACTGCAGGGTAAGACTGTTCCCCAGCAGGGGCTCCACTCCCTGTAATCAGGAACCTTTAACAAGAAAAACCCCGCTAGAGCCACCATTATCAAAATTCACTCTGATGCTGGCTGCTTCCAGACTCGCTGATACCTGCCGCCTTTTATCAGATAACAGGGTTAGGGCTGGAAACTGTCGACTGCCTAGACTCGTTCTTTTCAAAAGCACCATGCAACCTTTAACAGCCACAGTGGGCCACGGACCATGGTTTAACATCTCACCCAAAGGACAGTGGTGACCCCACCACTGTGCCAAGGCACTGGATTATATTTGTCCCAGAGGGAATTGTGCACCCTACTGGCCCCTCCACATCACTTCCAGATTGTTAATCAACACCAACTACCAGCAGCAAATGCATACATCAGTACTTCGATGCATGTCTAAATAGTAATTACATAGTAACGACATTATGCATATGTAGTTGTGTAGGACAATGTATATACATAATAATTCTATGATCTCAGTATCACCAGGAATTTATCGAGCCCAATTTCAAAACCCCATTCTGGGAGAAACCAATGAGAGACCAGTGAGAGACTGCTCTGAGAGAGAGACCACTCTTATCCACCTGCCTGAGAGAGAGACTGCTCTTACCTGCAGGTGGTAGATTCTGAAATGAGGGGCAAGGCTGTGCAGTCTTGCCTCTGCAGCCCCCGATCTTTCCCATCCTTACAGCAATCCTCCACCGATATCGGCTCGATCGCTAAAAGAGAGAAACAATCGCATCTATCAGACTGGTAAATCGCTGCAGAAACACGCATTTCTTTAGGACTGTTAGATCACAGCAGAAACACACATACATCTATCAGACAAGGTTGCTAAATCACTGCAGAAACACACAAATGGTAAATGGACTGCAATTATATAGCGCTTTTATCTAAAGCGCTTTACAATTGATGCCTCTCATTCACCCATTCACACACACACACACACCAATGGTGAAAGCCTGCCATGCAAGGTACCAATCACACACATCTCTCAGACTGCTACATCACTCCAGAAACACACACATCTATCAGAGTGTGTGTATTAGTATAAGGTTTTCAATTGCTTAGCGACAGCTGAGGGACAGAACTCAATTAGTGTTCACAGGTTCAAAACAACTATGTTTGTATCTACATCATATATTTCGTTGCACGTTTAATTTTCAAACAGAACCAAGGAACCAGGACATGAGTGATTATAAATATCTGCATATAATTATGTACATAAATATGATAGGAGTGATTTCATGCCTCAAACATAGCTGGGAAATATGCAAAGGAAAGAAAAAATGTGCAAGTGAGGGCGGTATATTAGTGTACTGATGTGCCTGTGAGAGCAGTTTATTAGTGTTCTGGTGTGCATATGAGAGCAGTTTATTAGTGTTCTGGTGTGCATATGAGAACAGTTTATTAATGCTCTGGTGTGCATGTGCTAGCTGTTTATTAGCACTCAGGGATCAGAGCAGCTGAAAGTCTGAATTCTCCTTAAAGAGTGCTGCCAATGTTGAAAGTATGCTGCCAAAATGAAATCATGTGATTTTCCCAGATCCCTGTAATTGGATTAAAGATCATTACAGCAACTGGCCCGTACAAAAAACTTTGTAAGAACGTGTGAGTGCTTGTTTAATTCTCAAAGAGGTAGGAAAAGGACACTTAAAAAATAAGTCTCACCTTGCAAATGTGTGTTACCTAGTGTTTAACTGTCCTGATTTCCTCAGACGAGTATCACTACTGTACAGACCTGGGTCAAATACGTATTTGCTTTGGATTCAAATACTTTTCTACGCTTTACTGATCTTGTCTGGTGTACTGAAACCAATGAAATACTCTCAAAAAGTACAAACGCTGCCTTCTGGTCATATTGGCAGGCTCATATACAGCAGGCAAGATCAATAAAGCACAGAACAGTATTTGAATCCAAAACAAATACGTATTTGAGTCAGGTCTGCTATACGGTATTAAGGGAAAATGGTGTCGTCTGGTGAAAGATCAATCCTGTGGAACATGCTTTGTGGATGCTCACAGGCAGGGCCACCGATAAAGGGGGACAGCCGGGCACGTTGTCTCAGGCCTGGACTTAGGGGGTGGGGGGCAGGAGGACCCTCCTGTCGTCCACTGACAAGTGGAATATTTGATCGAAATTATATCTCAGTAAAAACTTCAGAAATCATTTGCGCTGCGTGTAAATAGCATCAATATTTATTTTATAATGTATTATCAGGCTGTTAAAGATCAACACTGGATGTAGCCTTTATCTATTGTGTAACAACTAACTCATTCATTCACAATTGTCGTTCCCGTGCGAAGCAGAGGAGGTCAGGTGAGGTGGCCCATGGGGATGATTTTGTTCCAGGCCTGGGCACTATGCACGGCAACCCTGCTAGCAGGTATTGATTAAAAGCCAGTAAACATCAAAGTCTAGTGAATCATCAGCCAGAGTAATCAAACAGACACTGATCAAAGTGACAGACTGAGACAATCCGTGTACATTTCAACTAAAGGGAATCAATCTATTAAATGAATCCAATACTGTATGCCACACTTCTTTAATGGTTGACGGTTTAAAGATACTGAACGGGATTGACAGAGCTCCTATCAACTCCCTTGGATTATCCAAAAGGGATTCAGTGTGAGGAGAAGACTCACCACAGTCACCGCCAAACAGCCCCAGTCACCTCGGTGACACACAGCAGGCCCCCCATACATTAGCAGAAGGAGAGGCAAGGGTTTATCTAACCAAACTAAACAAGGGGGTGTTGATTAATTGACCAGACAGAGACAGCCAGATAGCACATCTATGTCACTGGGTGACCTCATTCACAAGGGATTTTTAATGGCTGTGCTGAGTCAGAACTCCTGCCAAAACACATTTACACCCTCTTCTACACCAAGGCTGCCCCTTACTGGCCAACCAGCATCACCATCCTGGGTTCCAGCCCATGTCCTCTCCAAGAAAGGCATAACGCCATAGGGCCCTGACAGTTGTGACATTCCCTTACTGTTAGAAATTATAGAAGAGTTCCACCAATCATGAAGTTCCTTAGTAACCACTAATACAACATCACCAACACTGATTGGTGGATATCTTTGGATATAGCCCCTGGCTCCCTATGAATGCACCAATCACCATCAGCACTGTTACATTGGTAGTTACCAATGTACACTGTATTTGACAGAGTTCCTCTCTGTTTTCTACCAGTGAGGCAATGCCAGGCCTGCCTAAGAGAAGCTAATCTTTCAATCCAGACATCTACCAAGAAAAGACTACAAGGTCCCATGACTGTAAGACTATAGGCTGGCAGTCGGAGCCTGCATTATTCCAAAGACTTTCTGATTCCACTGAGTTAAAAAAACAGGCTCAGGATGAGAGATTACTGAGCTATGAGCCAGAGGTGGTTGTGGACCGCAGGGTTGGTCTGGGCTTTTCCAACTGATCTCAAGGTCTATCACACAGATGATCTGTGGTCCGGAACATCATGACTCACACAGGGCATTTCCCACCTCTCTGCACAAGCTTGCCCTTCAATTAATCACATTTACCATCAAGTAAAAATAATAAAAATGTACGCACTTGCAAGAACACAATGTTGCAATGTTTTAAGAATTTGGGTTGATTTTACTGGAAAGGAAAAAATTGTCCATGTTGGAAACTGCCGGAACCATCTCTCATTGGCCCAGTTTAGAGATTAACTCTAAGCTATGCATACACTTGAAACACTAAAGACGCAAGTTATTTATTTTTTGAGAGAACAGGGAGATTGCGTGTGAGTTTGT
Source organism: Anguilla anguilla (assembly GCF_013347855.1). Taxonomy (NCBI): domain Eukaryota; kingdom Metazoa; phylum Chordata; class Actinopteri; order Anguilliformes; family Anguillidae; genus Anguilla; species Anguilla anguilla. The sequence goes on along the minus strand of NC_049207.1, from coordinate 46,321,566 downwards.
GAGCACAGAGAATAAAGGGTGTGGCAGCAACTTCCTCTCATTTGGGGGCCCTGTTCAGAAAGGCTCCAGTGAGCACCTATCAGACCACCACTGGTGCTACTGTTGGTCCACCAGAACTTACTGGGAGTGCACCAGTCCGCTACCAGCAGGACCGTTCATCAAATGCCATGTTTTGTCTTGTCTTAACGCAGGGGTGGGCAAGGAGGGCTATCTCTGTTTCTGGTTTTCATGCCAACTTCTGGCCTTAATTACTTAATTAGCCCTAGCATTTTCACCATCTGACATTTTACCTGCATCTCTTGCACATGAATGACAACCAATGACTGTTCTTGTCTCCCTACATTACACATATTACTGCGATCTAACCTACAAGTGAAACAGCGTTGGTGCACGCAGCCAATTAGCTCATGTAGCCTGGGCAATTTGTGGTACAAAAACCTGCACACACACTGGTCCTCCAGGACAGGAATCGCCCACCCCTGCCTTGACCGGTTGACTGCTTGGCCTCAGCTAGCTGACCGCTGTAGCGGTAGCGGGCTGGTAGTGGGCTCTGCGTGTTTACCGGCAGGCATGCCTTCCACTGGTCCAATAAGCCCCAGCCCTAGTATATCTACGTCTGACAGACATGATCAGACACTTCTGTGAAAGATACAGCATGATTTGGACACATGGCACACACCCTTCTATCCTATAAAAATCCCATAAAAATACAGCAGAGAGAGAGACAGACAGAGACAGACTTTGACTTTGATGCCCCTTTATTAGAATGCCATTGTCAATTCATTACACTAGAATAAAGATTTAAAAAATAAAAATAAAAAGAGGGAGAGAGAGGGAATGAGAGAGAAATATAATAAAAGCAGCAGGTAAAATGGACACCATGTTAGGACACTGTAAATGGTCTGATTTATAAGACAGCAGAACTGACAGAACCCCAGGCCAGGGGCCTCTCTTTGGAACCACAGACCTTCATGTCATTTACACCACATATAGTTTGAGTAATTTTTGTGTCTCATACTGCCCTGCTGCTCGCTCACAAGGCCCATTTGAAAATGAGGCACTGTATCCTGGAGGGTTTTATCCCCCAAACACATACATTTTTCAAAATATGTGACATCATCACTTAAACACTCTCAAATTCAACTGCCAGAACCAGCTGACAACAAACCAATAAATCAGTGCTACTCAAATGCCTCCCTCCAGGCCAGTAGTCCTGCAGTTTTTTTTCTCTTCCTGACAGGTAACTGATTGATTGATGTCAGTGATTGGCCAGAGATTCCACTCACCTGGTCTCCCAGGACTAAATCATTCTCTGATCAGAGGTACTGTACTACTGGCTCCTGACTATACAATCCCTTTCTCTTAAAGAAAAAAAAAATACCACAGAGAGAGCTGAGAAACTGACTTGTAAAATGGTCGGTCATAAAACCTGCCTTCTGGAGGTTTTTTTCCTCTGCATGACTATCAAGCAAACACCTTCTCTCTCCCCCTCTCCCTTTCTCTACCCCCCTCTCCCTCTCTCTCCAATTATATCACATTAAAGCAGCAGGAGGGTGAGGAAAGGATCTGTCACCTTTCTGTCAGTGGGATGTCACCATGGGAACCGTATATAGATATGCCCTCACAAATTCTTTAGACTCACCAGGTACTCATCTCCTGCATTCCTTCCATCCTCTCTGTTGCTTAACTACAGGGGGTTCTGGTGCTGTATCACATTACATAATAAGCATTGTAACAATACAGTACTTGGCCATGTCCCTTAACTCATTATCAGAAGATGCATTAAATGCTTGAATGTTCTAGATTCAGCGGAAAGGAGACAGAATCTTCAGTGTTATGAGCCGAGCACCTGGTGGGTATTACATTACATTACATTACATTCATTTGGCAGACGCTTTTATCCAAAGCGACGTACAAAAAGGGTACGTGTGTATACAATCTCTGCTTCCTGCTTCAGTCTTGGAGCGACGTTCCGCTTTCCCGCGACACCGAGGAACTGGCAGACGCCCGGCGTCTGCTCCTCGCCGCAAACACGCCGCAACAGCTCTGACACCACCTCACCCCGAATTCCTCAAAGACGAAACAGGGAACGCTGCCAGACGCTTTGTCAGACTAACTCGCTGGCGCTGACGCGTGACCCGACACAAACCCTCTCGCCGTTAAAAACAGGGAAAAGTCCCGGCTCCGTCAGACACAAAAGACAACTGCAGGGAACACACACCGAACTCATAAACCCAAGGGCCACCATCACATACATAAAAATTCTACTTGCATTTTTTAATTGGTAAAAACAATAGTGATCCTTGAGAGTCATATGCTGTTCTACTCAGGTGAGGATTTATTTGAAGCCTGCCAGCTGGTTATTAAACACACATCAGTGGTATGGAGAACAGAACAAAACTCAGCACCCTTTCCCTCAGGAGTCACAGAAGCTAATGTGCCATCACCTTTGACTGTGACCGTCACCTAACTGGGTCAAAGGCAGTAAGTGTACTCTCAAAATGGTCAAAACCACGAAGCTCACTGAGAATGACCCTGAAACAGAGCCAGGATGGTGGCAGGTGGGAGGCACTGCCAACGCTGGTCAGGCTGGGTAATGGAGGGAAACGAGCTCCAGGTAGAAGAGAAACAGGGTGCAGGAAAAAAAAGAGGGGCAGGGCACATTACAGCACACTCCACCACATCAACCAGGCATGCCGAGGAACGGCCCAGCCCCTGTTCCGGGGGTGTCAAACGGTCCCTCCCAGAATATTAAGAAGAGGTGCAAAAGTGAAACATTTCAGGATCAGTGAGAATAGACAGGTAAGCACCTGGTTGGTCGATACGATCTGAGACATGAGTTCTGCTACACTGCTGTGAGAACATTACCTTCCGACCTTTGGCCTTGGTGAGTGCCTGCACATGCCTTTCTGAGTCTCAGAGAGAGGCCTGATGTTACAGTAGGGATAAATCACCCCCTCAACAGCACTCAGGAGAGCAGCAGTAGCCACTGTATACAGGCACGTGGAGTCAGACACAAGCCCTCTCTGCACGTAACCTGCTCCACTCCTCAAATAGATACTCTGGCCAGCTGTGCGGACTGGCTAGACTTCACCCACAGTAAACTCTGCAAGCACACACTGCCCCGACCCAGTGCCAGGAAAAGCAAGGCAAAGAATTAAACGATTGCTTGCACTTTGGTACACTGCTCATGTGGGGGATTTTTTTTTTTTAAACATGCAGTAGACACGCACGCGCAGAACTAGGCACGTGCGAAATATGTATGCACATAGGCACGCACACAGACTCATGTAGATAAACTCAAGAAAAGACAAACAGATACAGGGTTGTGGCACGCTGCTTTGTTAGCAGCCGGCCAGCAAGGATCCTCTTACATTCTAAGAGTATCTGTAACACTTCTGACTAGGATCAAAGCCATCAATCCCGATTCAAATCAGAGACCGTTGTTTTGTTCATCCGCACGACGTTATAAATGTATTTACCGAATATAACTCTAATCTATAAACATATCGCGTTGGTTAGACAACAAGCAATATACGTTTTGCAGATTAACACCATATGAAGTGCCCGAATGCAAAGGAAGGTTGGTAGGGTACGGTTGAAAAAGTTGCCTACTTTAATGTATAATTAAAAAAAATAATAATAAATTTTAAAAAAGCATAACCATTAATACTTACTTAAAAAATTAGGGCAGCGGAATCAGACATGAAAGCTTTTTTAAGTACTTAAAACAGCGCAGTATACATGCTTTGTGGGTACTTACGTTGTCCACTTAGAAAGCCGCATAAAGCAAAGATGATCACGATAGAAGGTCCCATTGAGAGGAAAAATGAGCGATTTATTAAAAAAGAAAAGTTTGTTCGATCCCGAAAGTGTTTTTTTAAACTCGTCAATTGTTTTCGGATATCTGTCCACTAGTGCTGCGTCTTCTTTTCCACGCAAAAGGTAAAGAGCAAGGACAGAACGACCGACTCACACTGGGACTCTAATTATTTTGTCCTGCCCTGCGCGCTCCAGGGGGGCGGGCGGGGAGCAATCCTAAATGCGCATAAAACTTGCTGCCACAACGTTTCAAAGTACCCTTTTCTGATATGTACATTTCGTCGCCAGATTATAACGCGCAATAATTTCAGAGATCAAAATTATACTGATGGGCATACGTTGCAGCAAAACTATTTGCCATTTTCATAAATTATGTATGCAATGTTAAATATATCACATCTAGATAAGACTAAGAGCTTATACTTACAAAAAATCTGTCAAATGAGTGATTTATTCGTTATATACTGTCCGGTTACAATTACAATTGCTGGTGTACGTGACCCGTCACGGCCATGTCAGCTCTAGGGTGGTTTTGTTGTCATGGAAAAAAATATATGCGGCTTATATGTGCGTTATTTTACGTGTGTAAAACTGAAAAGCAACGCGCATACCCAATGTTATGCCAGCAATCTTTCATTTTGACTGCCTTCTGTAATATTTCCCGGTAGACTGCAAACCTGGTAGAACTCTCTCGACTCTGTCTCGCAGACAGCATCTGGCTTTCGTTGAACAGTAGGGTAAGCAAACGGGGCAGAAAGCATTCCAGCCTGTGCGATACAACCCCTGGAACGTTTCATAGAAGACTCGACCGCAAACTAGTGTAGACGATGAGAGGAGACAAGCGGAGCAGGTCTGCTGAATTCAACCCAACCAGGCAGGGAAGAAGAGAGCCAGTATATCTGGAAACAACGCGCCTATTGTGATATCCCACGAACCATCACTTTACATTCTCACTTAAATTTATTTCCTTCCTTAGGCCTATAATTCTTGCACAATAGTGATTCACATTGACGCCTTTTCCGACCGAAATTATCAGACTAGGTTATATTCCCTCCCCCTACTTGTTTACATCCGAGCTTTGTACTTACACCACATTTACTAGAAATGTTTTACTAAACTCCCCCACACACTCCAAATAAAACCTGGGATCACAGCATCTTGCGCAACATGGGATGCAATATCAAAGCGCGAGCATGATCTGTAAAACTTATACTGACCTTTCCTTGTACCCACTACATGTGTAATTTTGAAGATATTGTCATTTAAGTCGATTATAATTACTCATTATTTAAAATCTATATGAAGAATGCTGCACATCTATTTTTAAAGGTCCTTCTGCATTTGAAAATTTATCAGGAGGGCATTTCATTGGTCCAATTACAGGTTACCAAGTGCGACAGAGGCTTAGGCAATATATTTAACCAAGGGTTTGTAAAGCAACATTGATTATTGCCTTCTAAAAAATCTCACAAACATACATATGGACACAACTCAAAATCAGGCAAAATTACAATAGCTAAAGCTTTTTTCCCCTTCAGCAGTTTTAATCTGTGATGGGAATCTGGGCACAAGGGACTGCGCCAAGACTAAAAACCATTATAACAGGAACCACATGCCATCACCACCAGGCCACTACAGGAGCCACGAGTGGAACCAGTTTAGCAACAGATCTTCTGGAGGCTCACCAAGATTCATTTATTATTATTATTATTATTATTATTATGAAAGCAATATTATTTCCAAGAAAATTATGATTTCAAAAAATGTTGTTCGGATCAGAGGCTCTGGTTCTGGATTCTCAGTTCCCACCAAATAAAGGGAATCTGAGTACGGATATAATATTGGGGCGCAGGTTTGTATTGTGGCACACCTTCTTTTGAGGACGAGCTCAAACATGTTCATCGGGTAGTTTTTAACTCTAGACAGAAAACAGCCCAAAATGAACTCTGATGGAGTGCCTGTAACAAATTGAGTACATTTTGATCCCAAACTGTCGTTTTAATCCTGCCGGACTTGTGGGTAAGAAATCAATTTTCTTTTATTGTTAGGTATACATCACACTGCTTTTAGGTATAAGCAGTGTGATGTAACCTGGCAGTTGGCTTCCATCAGGCACATTGTGATGTGTAATAGGGGAACAGAGCACACATTAAACTGTAAACTGGGACAGGCTGACTGGGACACAACCAGCCAATCCAATCTTCCATCTGTAGAGTGGGAGTGGGGGTGGGGGTGGGGGTGGGGGGCATGCAAGACTTCACCATATATGGCTCCTAAAAGCTCCTAAAAACCACCCTAATGAGAAACAGGTCCACAGCAGTAGTTAACCGCAATTAACCAGAAAGATCTGAGGGGCACTTAATGTCTGTGGACCCCTCTCTCCGGCGAAAACCGCGACCCCCTTCCGCCGTGACCTCCCCCATTACGGCTTTAACGAGGGCCAGCGGGGGGACGGGGCAGGGAGCTCGGTGGGGGGGGGGGGGGGGTGGAAGCCAAGGCTGCTCAGGTCATCCTTAAATGACAGTATTCTTCAAGAGGGGGTCCATAATTTCCCTTTGAAGCCCGACCCCGGCCCACCACATCCGCGACTCCCAGTGGCGGGCCGCTAACAGCGGGGGGGATCTGGAAGGGGCACTTCAAGGGGTCCCGAAACCGACCCCCTTCTTCCAGGTCATAAACACGTGCCCTTTCCCTGCTGCCCTTTCACTCCTGTTAAAAATCAGAAGCACCAGGAGAAACGTCCCATTACCAACCTGCACATCATACATTTCTTTCCCACTTACGCTTTCCAGGGGAGGTCCAGAGCTCGAAACATTTATCACGGGTTCAGTACCCTACTTACACTACCATGTAAGTCTATCCTCGGAAAGACATTAGAAACTTAAGGGTCCTCAACTCCCATCATGCACCAACTACGGCACTTAACTTTATGTTGGATTTAGCACCGGCTGCTGCTACTGGTCATGACCCTGGTGACTTGGCACCGCCCTCCCAGTGCTTTCCACTTCCACAAGTCACTCTGGGTAACAGCATTTGCTAAAAGGCCACGACTAAATGTGCAGATGTAATGGGAATCGGACCAAAAAATTAAAATAAAACCAAAAATCAGAACTATTATTATTATTTTTGGATAGCTGGGTTTGAAAGACGGTTTTCAACTGACAGCTTCACAGTGCTGCTCAACAGAATGTAATTTTTTTGGGGGAAATTCCCATATAAAGTGGAGAAATGTATAGAGGGAACTCATTTCAACAACAGCAAAAAAATATATAAGTCAGGTAATCATGACTTCTCAATTTTGGATCTCAGAATTAGTTTATTTTTACCCTGTAGACAGCTGCAAGTAGACTTGCATGCAGAACATTTTTTTTAAACACACATGAGGTTTCATATCTCAGCGTAACTAAGGTAAAAAGTACTGTACAATCCACACGGGGAAGTAAAAATGGATATCTAATAAATTCTAGTCTACGCTCCTGCGGGTGTGCGTGGGAGAGACGGATACACGCGTGTGGGAGAGAGAGAGTGACCAATACACGCAGATGAGAGTGACTTAACACACGCGTGTGACGTTTACACTGGAGTTCACAGAACTTTCTGCAGACACCGACATGCCGAAAAAGACACACTGTACAGATGGGAATCCACACCAAATTCTTCTGCTCTCCTCTCACAAAAGGTCCACTTAAAAGGAAATGGTAAACACAAAGGACGGGAACAGAAGGTGTTCCAGGTGGGGTCGCTCGGTAATTTTCTCTTTCACGTGATTGGAGAAACAGGAAGTCGGCAAAAAGGCTTCATGCAGGTTTTCACAAAAAAGATGAAGATAATCTCATACCATTTACTAAAATCGCATAAATCATGATTAGCTCCGTTAACATTTGTTGTTTTAACTCCACCACATTTTGCAACCAAATGCATATTCTTACATGAATTATTCATACATATACATACATACAGTACAGTACTGTCACTGTGTTAATGACAGCCACCTGACTGGTTCCCCTATGGACAGCTCATGGACACGTGCAACTGCGGTCGCATTTTTTCGCCATGGGATTGGCCAAAACTGCCGTTATCACCACGGCAACCAAAGCCCGCAGGCAGCTGATTTGTGGACCTGGGTTTCGGAGGCGGTGACCCAGGAGAACGCCCCCCAGAAGGCTCCGGGTTACCCTGTGCAAAATGACTCCACGGCCGGACCTCGGCGCAGGCTCGGCTGGCCGCTGCATCGGTTCTTGCTGGTTTTTTTGTTTCTGAATTCCAGGACAAGAGGTCCTGCTGTGTGCCACTGTGTTCTACTTATTTACGTATTTAAAAAGGGAAGTACTTTCTTGTGTGGTATTCAGCAAGCAGAGGAATTCTCACTACTTTCTCACTACTCTTTGCTATCCTCTACTGAGGGCGTGTCCTCAGAGGGTGTGTCACCAACAGGCGTGTCCCCGGTTGACTTGTCTTCTGTGGATGTATCTTCTGCAGGTGCGTCAACAGCAGTAGTGTCCCCAACGGATACAGCTTCGATGGACGCGTCTTCAGGGGGTGTGTCTTCAGGGGGCGTGTCTTCAGGGGGCGTGTCTTTGGGGGGTGTGGCTACAGGGGGCGTGTCTTCAGTGGCCATGTCTCCAGCAGGTATGTCTTCAGCGAGCGCATCTTCAGCGAGCGCATCTTCAGGGGGCGTGTCTTTGGGGGGTGTGTCTACAGGGGGCGTGTCTCCAGCAGGTGTGTCTTCAGCGGGCGTGTCTTCAGTGGATTCCATTTCCACAGGTGTGTCTTCAGTGGGCTTGTCTTCAGTGGATTCCATTTCCACAGGTGTGTCTTCAGTGGGCTTGTCTTCAGTGGATTCCATTTCCACAGGTGTGTCTTCAGTGGGCTTGTCTTCAGTGGATTCCTTTCCCACAGGTGCATCTTCAGCGGGCGTGTCTTCAGTGGATTCCTTTCCCACAGGTGTGTCTTCAGTGGGCGTGTCTTCAGTGGATTCCTTTCCCACAGGTGTGTCTTCAGTGGGCGTGTCTTCAGTGGGCATTTCTGCCGGGGTGGGGGTGTCCTGGGACTCGGGGGAGGACATACGGGGCCTCTTGGCGGGCGTGGCTTCCTCCTCGCCGGGCGCTGGGGGAAATGCAGGCCCCACCACCTCGGCTTTCACCTCAGGAATGGTGCGATCGGGGAACATGATCTTCAGCTGCTCCTCAAAATACGTCTCCAGGTTCTTACCCGCGGCTGCGACCTCAGTCTCTGCCTGTGGGGAGAAATTTAACCTCTTACCACATCATCTACAGCACACTGGGGGGGGGGGGGCTAAGGACCAAATCCATTTCAATTCTGGAAATTAACTGAAATATGAATTTTAAAAAATTCCCATAGCATTCTATGAGGGGTTTATTCCAATTACTTGAATTTCAATTTCTAAAAGGGCTTGACTGAAATGGAGTTGATCTCAACTCACAGAGCAGTAAGAGTAGAGACTCTACAGAACTGCGCAAAGCCCATAAATCACACTAAAGCAATTTTACCACTAGGCCGGGAAGGCGAGTGCTTGCTGGCCAGTTCTTTGGTTCAGAAAATTACTCTGATGAGAGAAAATTCTAGAAGTCTTCCCGAAATCCCCCTGAAAGGGGGAAACTGTAAAAAAAAAAAAGACAGCCCCCACGTCCCTGGCCGAGCGGTCAGGTTCCACGTCGCCTCCTTGTGTCCTCGAGCAGAAGGCGCCCTCACCTCGTTGAACTCGGCGCAGTTCCTGAAGATGAGTCGCACGTCGTCCACGAACTCCTCCAGGCTGGCGTACCCCGCGCTCTGCTTGGACTCCAGCTTCCCCTTCACCATCGACAGGTCCATCGGGGTCTTAATCACTTCGTAATACTCCGGCATTACCTGGATAAGCACAGGAACGACCTCTAAAACACCCAGTAATCAGCAATGCACAGTGCACCACTGTCATTGTAAACTGGCTTCACATTCAACAATCATCCCCTACACCTTCTGATTGGCTGTACTATCAACCTCAACATCTGATTGGCTACACAATCTCCTTGCCTTCACCAGCCATTGAATTTCTGTGTCGTCACTGCAAGAGGCAAGAGAAGTTTACCTTCATTTAACCTGGTATTATGAAAATACAACTTCTGTAACAATATGAATTTTTTCCTCTTGTGCTGTATGACTGTTTCACTTAAAAATTCTGTCAGATCTGAGGTCAAATACAAATGTAGATTGTGAATTAAAGCCATTTAAAAACACTTAGGAACTCTTTTCTTTTAAAATGGTCAGTAACCCACAGGAATTTTACTGGGGTCCAAAAGGTAACAACATATTAAACAAGGTATGAGACTCTGGTCTGGATGGTGCACCTGATTGGTCAGAGCGTGATGGGAGGGTGGAGTCTCACGTACAGAAGAGGACACTGGCTCCTGGAAGTCTGTGCTCAGCTCGTTGCAGTAAATGCGCAGTAACAGCCTTTCGCATTTCTGCAGAGGAAACAACACAATACGCAAAGCTTTAATACAGTCCCTGCATATGATGTCATCACCATGAGACACCAGTCCTGAGAGAGTGTACTGGTGCAAAGTCTTTTACAACCTTTTTAAAAACATTCCCTATAATATAAGGGCTCTTCCCTGGAAGTGGTAAGGAGGCAGAACAACATCACTCACATCCACTAGAGAAAAAGACCTTGGAGAGAAACAGTCTGAAAATTAGGGTCCTTTCAAAAAAAAAAAAAAAAAAAAAAAAAAAAGTAAAAAATGGCAACCGACTCAGCTTTCAGCATCAGTTCATTAACTCCCAGACGGCTGTTCTGGTTTGAAGGGCACTGAACAGCGAGAGCGTCTGACAGCTCAGTCCAGTGTTCTTGTCTAGATGTGACATCACTGGAGAACAGCAGGTCTGCATCACACTCTACACTGAAGCCATCAAAGCATCTCCATTACACTGCAGAGGCAGACTGCTGTCACTATTTATTTATATACAGTTCTCTATGCATGACTAATCATTCCGCAAATAACATCTTGCACTTTTAGTGTAGAAAAAGAAAAAAAACAAAGAAAACCTGAAAATCAAAGATTAGCTAGTAGTCTGCTGAATTTGTCTCACAGTAGAGCTCTGACCTGTCATTTGTTTAAACCCAATTCATGTGAACCATTATGGAAGTTTACTAATCTTAGTCCCACGTACATTAAACGTTGTCTGCAAAATCTGGACCCTGGATAACATGGATTCTGACTGGGTCATCACTGAAAGATGCAAAAAAAGTCTAGAATTTGTCATTTGACTGCAAAAGGCGCAACAACTTTGACTGCACTGCAGTCTCAAGATTTCTCCTGAGGTCCACTTGTCAGAAACAAAGCACAACTAAACATGTCCCAGCTAGGTAACATCTGGTTTGGCTCCAGTTTGGGGACACACCCCCATCCGGCTGACTTTACTGTACTTTAAGAACCCCGTCTGTGAAATTAGTAAAGCTAATACACTGGTTTGGGACAGACTGCGTTTGAAATTGTGAAGCTGTGAATAAATCTCTAACGTAGAGCACTTACTCTCTTGTCCACGGGGGGAAACCCTTCTGAATTGGGCTCCTCCTTCACCGCTTTGGATTCTGGGCCGCAGTCACAGTCGTACTCCATCTCAGGGGAGGACAGATCCCGGCAGAATGAGCAAAACCACTCCCCGCTGTAAAAAAAAAAACAGATAAATCGCTCACTTTACTGCGTAGACAAAGAGGAGCGGCTCGCTGTACTGTACAGACACAGATCAATCACTCACTTTACCACGGAGGCAAAGAGAAACGGCTTGCTTTACTGTACAGACACAGAGAAACCACTTACTGTACTGCACAGTCAGAGAAACCACTCACTCTCTTATACAGGCCATTACAGAGCCAAGAAAGATGTTTTATGTGAGCGAACCGACCAAGGAGGAGATGAGGGGCAGGTGAGGGGGCTGTAGCTGGGGCAGGTGTGGGGCTGTACCTGGCCCAGGTTAGGGGGCTGTACACGGGGCAGGTGTGGGGGTTATAGCTGAGGCAGGAGAGGCGCGTACCTGGGGGAGCCCAGCAGAGTGGGGATGTGGCAGGTCAGGTGGAAGACTTTGGGACACTTGTCACAGCAGAGCAGCTCCCCTCCGTTCTGGCACACGGCACACCAGTCCTCGTTCGGGTCGTCCTCTTGGATTGGCTCGCTCTCTGCTGTCGGCTCCGCCCTGGGGGAGGGGGCTCGCGTCTGCGTCTGCGCACGGTCACCAGTGCTGTCCGGGAGGCTGGCCCGGACGCTGGACTGCACCTGCGCAGGCACAAGCAATCTGTACTGTATCCGACACACATGCACAAGCTCACACACTAACAAACACACGCAGACACACACGCGTGCACACACGGTTCTTACAAAGCGCACATCGTCGTCGTCCTCGGGTTCGTCCTTGATGACGATGATGGGTCCCGGAGAGGACCGGCGCCTCCGTTTGGGCGGCCCCGAGGTCAGAGCCCCGCTGCCCTGTGTCTCCGGGGCCTTCCAGGAAACAGCCCTGAAAAACAGGAAGTGAGGTCATAAATTGCAGAAATGGAGCAGAAGTCGCAGGGATTCAAATTTTCATCTCTGGAATGCCCTCCTGGGCTCCACCAATCAAACGTGGCTTCTGTGCCACAAATGCAATAGCATGATCTGTATGTAACAACTCCTCTTACTGTCTGAAGAGAACTAGGATTCTGTCTGGATTATAATAATAATAATAATAATAATAATAATGACAGGTTTTGTCTTACCCAGGTCTTCCCTCTGAAGCAGAAGCTGTGGACATCGGAGAGTTCTGCCTTCCAAGAGCTAGAGAGAGAAAGAGGAAGAGAGTGAAAAAGTGATTGTTCAAATATTAAACACACTCCTGCCTCTGTACAACTACATTGAGAAAATACACAGAAGACAATAAAAATTTGACCTGACATTAAACACGCACAAATAAACATAAGAAACAGAAAAAAGAAAGAAAGAAACAGCCTAAAATGCAAGCAATACAGTGCCATCACCATTCACTGTACATAGAGCGCCCCCTACACATCATATATGGATGAAGCCCTCCATCTTCCCCATCAGCCCATAATATGGTAGCTCCACCCCAAGGCTAGCTGCTAGCATCCCATTCATCATCAAAACAGCATCCACAGTCTCCAGACCCTGGGGTTCTTGTCGCACCTAGTCTTCTAAATCACCAACTTTGCCACTCCAGAAAAAAAACTGACCAAGGTGTGTGTGCAGGCCTCTTTTTTGGAATATTTAGGTCCAAAAATGAAACAGAAAAAAAGAACACCTGCAAGCCAAGAAGCAAAAGTTCAACTAAACCAAACACCCCCCAAACCTAGAACACTCAGCAAACAAGTGAGCGATGGACCCCATGGCTTGAAGAAAGGGAGAGAGAGAGACAGGAAAAGAAAAAAGAGAGAGAGAGGACTCCTTTGTTTTGTGGTTTTTGGTGTGACTCCATGGTTTTAGGATGCTTCCACGGCTGTGGACTGTAAGACTTACCGCTGCGTTCTGCCACAGATGGCGCCAGGGTCTGAGGGAAGTTGGGCCGCAGCATCGATAACGAGGCACTGGCTTCGTTCCTCTTGTTCAGGTATGCCGACTCCATCAAATTCAGCTGAAATAAAATCGCAACGAAAAATGAATTCTGCAACCAATCGCAAATTTGACATTGTCCAAGCTAAGGTTTGTCCGGTCAAGATCCACCAGAAATATCCCACCAGCTAAGGTTAAGTTTAAGTTTTTAACTTTATGTTTTTCACTAAAAACTATCAGCCCAAACTAACAATAGCTAACTAATGTGCAGGAGTTTTTATGACGCCTGCTGTGGTCCTTTAACCTGCAGCAGATTCAGACCGAGCGCACGGTCGAGCGGTTGACAGGCCGTTCGGCAAACACCGGCTCCAGCAGCACGTGAATCAGCGCAGAGGGCCAAGCGCTCACCTGCTGCAGGGAATGCTGGGGGTTGTGGCTAGCCGCGCTGGAGAGAGATGCATTGTGGGAGTAGCGCGAAGCGTTCTGGAAGGTGTCCAAGGGTTTCGGCGGAATACTGGAACTGCTAACGAGTCCCCTCAGAGTCTGCACAGACAATTGGAGAAGAGGGGCGGGGACAAGTCAAAACAATGACATCATTCAACCCGACGACAGCTGAGACCATGCAGAAACAGAGCACACTGAGGCAAACACTTTAATTGCACACCAGGGGAATAAACTGCTGATAGAAGTCTATTTATATTTTCACCAATGTTCAAAAAAAATTGTCGTGATGGTGATTTGCAGGTGACAAATGAAGGCCTTTGATGCTGACATTCTGAGACCCATGGGGTCGATTCGGGTCATAGCTGTCCCGGGACATTGCCCGTCACATTCCCCTGTCCATCAGCATACTGTGCTTCCACTGTTCTGATACCAAACTGACCTTGCAGAGGCACCATCAAGGGCAATTTTCAATGGAGGTTTTTTCACAACAAGAGCACGTGACCTTACAATGGACAATATTAAGGATACATGCAACATGTATAATATAAAATTTAATTTACATGCATTTTAAAAAAATCTGCCTGGTGCAAAGAAATTGATGGTTTTCAGAGTTTCCCTGGCAACCCTGGGACAGTGTTCACCTGAGGAGGGAATCCGAGGTTCTGCAGGGTTCCGTTGGGGTTCTGCATGGTTCCGTTGGGGTTCTGCATGGTTCCGTTGGGGCTCTGGGGGTTGGGGTGGGGGTGGGGGGCCATGAACCGGCGGACCTGCTGGGAGGGGCCCGACAGGCTCTGCGAGGGGGACCCCCCCTGGATGGGCCGGGTGGGCGGCGGCCTCTGGAGACGCACGTTCTGGTACCAGGCCCAGTGGGAGGAGGGCGGGGGCGGCTGGCGGTTGGGCTGGTGGGCCAGCTTCTCCACCTGCATCTGCAGCTGGGCCAGGGTGCTGTGAGACCCCATGCGCTGCTGGGGGGGGCCCGGGGGAAAGCCGCCGCCACCCCCTCCGCCTCCGATGCTGGGGTCCCCCGGTCTCTGCAACGGCTGGTTCAGCTGATACGGAAAGTTCTGGATCCCCACCTGTTGGCGGGCCGGCACGTTCTCCACCACCAGAGAGCCTGGCCACACAAACGGACACCCGTGAACAATCTTCCGGTAGCAGCCATCACAGCAAAACGCAAAAACACAGCCAATAAAATCTGCTGTGCTAATTTACATTCCCTTCAGTATTATTACAATAGGGCAGATACATGCATCCTGTGCAGCTTACAGGACACAATGGGCACAGTTCAGAAATCAAGTGCAGAAGCACAACTACAGGGGGTAATACAGAAGTGCGTCAGGCTCTCACCCAGATCGACGTTGGAGGCCCAGAATCCCGAGCGGCACTGGAAACGCACCATGCTCTGGGGAACGAAAGAGGGATTGCAGCGAGCCCTCAGGAGGTTCTGAATCTGAAACAGAATCTGGAACAGAAGCGGCATGAATAAAACATCATTCTGCAAAGAAAACAAACCGTAACCATAAAATACAAAAATAAACTGCATCCTAAAAACCCAAACACTCAACTCATTTTCACAAGCCCTTGAGAGGGTTTGGTGATAGAAGAGACCAGATCCAAGACAAATCTGGGTCAAATAATTACCAGAAATTATTAACCCTTTAGGTGCAACTAGGTTACATTTCTGCAAATTAACTTCAGTTAAAATTAGGTGAAAAATATTTCTTTAACATTTATTTTCCACCTAATCTTAACTAAATTCTTCAGTCACATGACAAATGCCAAATGTATGATCCACTGACAGTTTCTCGGACATCCGCAGGAGTGTTACCAGATTTCATTGGGATCTAAAGCACTGAAGCATTCGGGACACGCTGCTGGGGAGAGACCAGGCCTCACCAGCCGTTTGGAGTACAGGAGGGCGGTCCCGCTGCTGCTGGCCGTCGCCCACTTGGTGAAGTTGATGACGTGATTGAGGTGACGGGAGAGCGAGCTGACGTCCTCCTGCTGCTTCCTCAGGCCGCTCTCGTGGTCCTTCATCAGGCCCTGGGGAAGGGGGGGAGGGGACACAACAAGCATCTTACTGAGCAGACAGCTCCAACACAACGAGCATCTTTCACAGCCAACAGTTACACTACAACAAGCATCTTTCCAAGCCGACAACTCAACCACAATGAGCATCTTATCAAGACAACAATTCATCTGCAACATATCTTACAGAGCCGACAGTTCAACCGCAGCAAGCATCTTATCAAGCTGACAATTCAACCACAATAAGCATATTACTGAGCCAACAATTCAACCACAAGCAGTTTACCAATCCGACAATTCAACCACAATGAGCATCTTACCATGCCAACAATTTAACTGCAATGAGCATCTTTCCATGCCAACAATTCTACTGCAACAAGCAATTTAACAAGCCAACAATTAAGCTGCAAAGAGCATTTTACTGAAAACAAAACAACATTCAACCGTAGCAACTCACCAAGCCGGCACATCTTACCAAATGGACAAATCAACCACAACAAGCATCTTTCCAATTAGGCCGTAGAATTGACTTCACATAGGACAATTTCTTTTCTCTATGTATTTACATAGCAGACGCTCTTATCTGGAGTGACCTAGAACACAACTACCAGAACCTGCTGAACTCAGCACAAGCACGTAAGATCAAAGTGCAAAGTCAGTCTCACCTCCAGCTGATTGACCAGGATCTTCCCTTTCCTGTTAATCTCCAAAATTAAAGCACAGATGGACTTCTTGATTTCATTATGTACAGACTTGCGGTTTTCATCCACCTGCAGGAGTCTGTGGGAAAATTGTAGTAAAAAAAACAGATAATCATTAAATTTTATGTTTTGAATATCATATTAAATAACACAAATACCCACTGGATTGGTACATTGCTATGGCACTAAGCCAAAAGCAACATGATACCGCACCCATTGTTAATGGAATTGGACACTTCTTCAATGGCCTTCTTCTTCTCCTGCAGCTGAAGTGTCATGTTGACCATGTGCTCTCTGTGGTTTTTATAGGCATCTTCTAAAAACTGGTAACTGGAGGAAGAACAGAAAAACACTAATGAGAGAAGTCGGGATTCAGTACCTGTGCTTTGCACCCCCAGGAACAAGCACTCTGATTCTGTCCTCATTCACAATTTCACTTAGGGTGACCAGTAGGCTCACTGTTTAAATTCAGCTTTGGATTAGCAGTTGATTAGCCGTACTTGTGGTCTTTATGCTTGAGGAGCTGACAGTCCCTGCAGGTCAAACGGTCACAGGTTTCGCAGAACAGCTTCAGGGGCTCCTGCTTGTGAATGTCGCAGAACACGGGCTTCTGGCTAGAAACGCTCATCGCGTCTGGAAAACAGGCAGACGATAGTCAGCTTTGTGCACACAAATTCACGCATGCACACAATGCAACACATGGACACAACACATACACATACTCACACAACACACACAAGACAAAACACACACAGCATATTCCCTGCAAGGTTAAGAGAGACATGAATCCAGAGAGCCAGGTTTCCCAGTCATGTTCACCTTCAAAGGCATCAAATAAAATTTCCATCCAGCATCCTTTTATTGAGCATTCAAATTACATTTTCATTCAGAAGACATCTGTACCCAAAATAACCTATCCAAATGACTTTTTTATATACAATTTGTTTATACAGCTGGAAATTCAGGTTAAGCACCTTGCTCGCACAACAGCAGACATGGGTACAACCACAGGGGCCTACACCCAGCGCGGCACAAGCCCAGGGCCCTAACCGTTACGCTACCCTGTCAGAGGGCCTCACCTGGAGAAACCTCCTCCTTCTGCCGGATGATGTGGTCCTTGGTGAACTTCACCCTCTGGTGGGCTTCGATGCAGGTGACGCACAGGAACTCCACGCACTCCACGCAAAAGCCCGACGCCTCCGTGTTGTCCTCGCAGCTCGTGCACAGCTGCTGAGAGGGGGGGGGGGGAAGGGTGGGGGAATCAAGCAATCGGGCGTCACCCCTCGCACGTGCCCTGTAATCACTGAAGCTTTACAGAAGCACCTCACAGGGCTGAGGCCACGCCTCCTGAAAACAGTCCTGCCTTACCATGGGTGTGGCGGGGAGATGAATAAAGCCATGAGGCCCTTTCAAAGCAAAACATAAAAGACACCAGTTTGTTTGCGCTAAATGTCATCTTTGTCTCAACTCTGGAGAGCCACAGGATCAGGGGATTCCCCCCCTGCTACTCAGCACATCAAGTAAAGCAGTTAATTACACAGATCACACAGATACACAGACCTCTCCCAGTTTCCCGGGTCTAAATCACATCATGATTTTAAGGTAAAAGCAAAAACCAGCAAGAACCCTGTGGCTCCCCAGGACCAGGACTGGAGAACCCCTGTCTCTCCATGTGTGGGTCTTTACAGCGAACCGCAATGTTTGTGTTCCAGCGGCACTGACCTGGCTGGTCTTCTCAACGGTGCTGCTGGGAACCTCCATGGAGTCCTTCACAAAGAAGTTGTCCATCACGTCCACCTCCATACACTCCTGTCTGCACACCGGGCACCGGATCACGTTGACTGCAGAGAATCACAGGGAAGAAACTAAGTCACAGCAGAACAGCCTCCTAAAACATCTCAACAGTCCTCAGGGACCAGGAACAAAGACACCATCTCCAAACAAAACGACTGTCCATCTCCCTGGTGCACACACAATAACATGCTTCTCCACACACTGTGATACAGACTATAAACACATACTGCAGTGCCCTGAAAAATATAGTAGATCTTAAATATTGCAGATGAATCTAAATGTAATTTAAAACGAAATTATTTCATTTAATGATTCATTGATTTTGCTTTCTTCCCTTTCATTTTCCCTTGTGATTAAGCCAAAGACTGCTGTAAGTGAAGCAATCTTAAACAAGAAAGTGTAGCCAAATTCTACACATTACTCAAGTATTCAGTCCCATTAGTCAATTCTTGATGAAAGCAACTTTGGCAACTACTTGCCTATTTCTTTGGGCATTTCAAGGTCATTCCATACTAGCTCTGCACAAGAGTAATTTCTGCCAAATCTTCAGGGACATGTTGCTCTATCTGTGACAAGATCATTAGGGGATTGTTGTGAAATGTATTTCTAACAGATTAAAGTAGGACAGGGTTGCTCATTGACACTGATCAGTGCGGCTGTGTCTAGGATTTGGAGTTATTCTGTTCTCTCCCAGCACTGTGGATTTTCAAAAGAGTTCTACGTACTGTTTTCCCCTTACGATTCACCGTAAGTCTATGGTGTTGATAAGCTCCCCCACAGCAAGATGTTTCCAGGACAGTACCTGACAGCTGTAAATCGTGCTGACGGGGAGGTGTACCATACTGGGCCATTGTCAGAAACAAAGCCTTGAATTTGGACTACAAAACTGAATTTGTGTAGCCTACCATCTGGCTACAGCAATCGCATCTCACGTGCATGTAGTATCACTTTACGTATGTAGACTCGGTGCGATATTTAGACTTGAATCTTTTCAGCAATTGGGACTTTCTTTCCGTTTTCCCATATGGGTCAGCTGTGAGCATTCGTGGGCGATTTCCCGGTAGCTCACATTGGAGGGGAGCCGAGTATAGGCAATAATAACCGATTTATTTGATTTTACCGTGATCACTTCATGATTTGACTTTACCCCACAAAAAAACGCCACTCCACTACTTTAACATCATATTTTCTTCTTCCTCTTTTGCTCCCATTATAAGCAGGTAGGCTACGCTCCAGAAACTTAAAATTGGCAATTGAAATAACCTGTCATGCGCATCGACCTTTCTTAACTCCATACCATAAATAATATTTTACCACAACAAAAAAATTCCAAACAGTTAAGTCTTTCGACTTGACATCTTGACAGAATATAAACAAATGCAACTCACGTGGCTTACTGGCGTTGTCACCCTGAAGTTGCGGGGTCCCGGTTTGATCGTGCAGGACCAAACTCCTGGACGGTGACGGCAGACACTTCTTGCAAAAAGAATGGAGACATGGCAGCAGTTTAGGCTCGCGGCTGTTGAAATTCAAACTACATACGGCGCAAGTGTCCAGCAAATTGGGTGTATTTTGGGGTTTTGCACTCTTCTCTTGAACTGGCATGCTCTCTGCCTCATTTTCCACGATGATAACGGCATCGTCCGATTCTACTTGCTCCGTACTATCGTCCATGTTTGTGCATTAGTGGATAGCTAGGTCAGCTAGCTGGTAAACACATAAAAGGAATAAGAAAATCCGACCGCACTCGCGATTTCCGATCGCCTTCTCTAAAATGTTAAGACAGTCCCGATTTTGTTCCCCCCTGGACGTTTTCCGTTTGTGGTATTCAGATGGCAGATGTTCTTCGAGTCCACACGTAGGCTAGCCACATTGCCTGCTTAGCGAGCCGCCCACAATAATGCCTTAGGAATTAGATGTAGCCACGGTTGGCTAACTAAATTAGCTTCCCAATTGTGAAACAAAACGTCCGTGCGTCCTGTACGCAGTCATGAATGACGGAAACGAACAGTTCTCCGTCTTTAGAATATGCCTAAAAATATTAATATTCATTCCAAAAACGTGGGCTAATCAATAATCACAGTAAGTAACTGCAATGTAGAAAATGACTAATTTCTAGGCCGCCTGTGTGTGATTCAGATCCTCGCAAAACAGTTCCAATCCCAGACGTCCTTGCGACAGACGCAGTAGGGGTGTGGATAATATTGCGCATGATCACGCAGTCTGCCGTTCGCAATGCAGTCCCAGCAGTGATTACATCACCGACAGCAGCCAGCACGTGATGCTAGTTCAGGTTTTAACAGATGTGTGTATAGATGAAGCTGGTGTGGTCACGTCAATATGGTTACACCGAGGAAACTTTGGCAAGCTCTAAACATACGGGGGAAATTGCTGAAGATCGTGCACTGCTGTGCGACTGTGCAGATTCTCTGATCTTGAACTAATCTTGGTATCTCATCCTGCCCCTCCAGGTGATCCGCATGATATGAAGATCGGTGGGGTCTGCACAGAGGCCACGTCAGTGGTTCCCAACCTCGTTTCTGGGGGCCCCTTGGGTATGCTGGTTTTCGTTCCAACCACACAATACAAACAATTACATAAAATGAAGTATCGAAATAATTAATCTTCTTAATTTGACAAATACAACTGAGGTGAATCAATAGGCTCCTAATTGGAGAAAGTGTGGACACATTGGTTTCAGAACTGACAAAGACAAAGCAAATGAAACAAGCCAATCTTGAGTTGTACTAATATGTCAAAGGAAAAAAAAAAATTAACGAACTGAAACGCATGTGTTCAACAACCTAATTAGGAACCAATTGATTCACCTAATTTGATCCTTTTAAAATGTTTGTAATGGACATCCTGATGACTACAAAATGGCATGATATCTATACACTGCCCTGTTCCAAGCCTTTTAAAAATGAATAAAAACTTGAATTACAAAAAAAACTGAAGACTGTCAAAAACGGGAGATCAACTGAAAAACAGCAATGAAAAGCTTGGCTTTTCTGTACACTTGAAGTTTGGACAAGTTTATGAAGTACACTGCTACCTTTATTCTAACAGTCCCCAGAAGCAGTGTTCGTCCGGCTTAACAAAGGCCTACAGTAGCTGAAAGTCTTTGTTACTTGTCTTTTTTTAAATTAAAAAAAAAAAACTTTTTTACTGAGCCCTCAAGGATAACAGCTGCCTTTATGCCAGTTTCACACCAGAAAATGCATGCATAGTGCATTTGCCAAGAACAACAGTATAAATACTTTTAGAAATAATAACGAATTGCAAAGCAGTCGACAAGATGCATTCTGAACAGGGAGGTTTCAGTCTGTGCCTGAAAGACCAAAAAGCTGGCCACCCAATGTAACAGAATGGCCAGGAATCTGGGTTACTCACAGATTGTAGGCTCAGTTTCTTGGTGGAGTGCTGCCATTGCACCCTTGAGTACAGCTACTTAATGTGCATGGCTGTAGTAAATGTCCACCAGCTGCGTGTAAGCATTTTGTAGACTGCATAAAGGAGTTCACACAATGCCTAAATGCAATGTACAGTGATGGGCGTTCTGATTGCAGTTGGTAAGTCATTCCACCACTAGGTGGCAAGCGATTCATAACTTCTTGAACTTCATGTACAACAAACTTTAACTTATTTATAATTGGTCAGGGATGATTTTATCAGCGGCCAACACCGCTGATAAAATTCAAGCTGGGATAGGCTCCAGCACCCCGAGGAGGTTGGTGGACCCAGGAACAAGATAAGCAAAGATGAAAAGCTATGATGATTTATCTGCTGTGTGATTAGTGTATACTAGCAATGAATGCAAACAATTATTGTTTTCACAAAATGAATGGTCTATATCTGTTTTTATGTTTAGAATACATCTAAACATCAAGATACTCTCATAAAACATAATAAAAAGTCATCTTATGTGTTCTTAGTCATAATGGAAGTAAGCAGCTGGGGATGGGGTTGACATTCAGCTGTAACTTGGACTCATAAACAGCCAGAAATGTCAGTTTTCATGTTCACCAAATTTTGCCTTCAGAATATTTCAGCAAGTCCAGTAATAACCAAAAATGCCTTTGTGAAAAAAATGTTTTATTCTTGCACTTGTATAAGCACTATGGATGCATGTAAAATGTGGATGTGAGCTGTCTTGTCATACTGAACTTTTCTAAGTCGTTTTGTATACGAGCTTCTGCCAAATGGCAGTGACATACCACGGGATCTAGAACCAGACCTCCCAGGATTCCTTCATTTTACAAACATACTTTATGCAAACACACAGCATACTGAAAAAAAACGAGAAAGTCAACCCTGTGCTGTTTGTTGTAGAGACAAATGTATTAACGTCATATTTAACAGAAGGAAAAATATGTTTAAAAAATAAGAGTGAAAGGAACTGCATTGTGTGATTTTGTGAGGGAAATCTGAACATGTATTTTGGAATTAAATAAACAGCGTCGCTGTCCTCACTTGACATGGCTTTGTCTATTGAATGAACACCCTAACAAACTGTCATCCTTGCCTGACGAATTGGTTGTGTGCTCAATACTTCTCCTGGGGGGTGTTCCATGAAGTAGGATTCCTGCATTTGCTGGATTACTGCACTAAGTAAAACCCGGAACACTGCCAAATCTGGAACATGGATTTACGTAAAAATAGCTGTTTCGGGTATTCCTGAACGCAGTTATCCAGCGAACTCAGTAATCCTGCTTCGTGAAACATGGTATACACCTGTCAGGCTCTACAAGTTCTAAATCGCTTAATTTACCAGATGTAGCAAGCTGGATATTACTGGAAAGCACCTAAAGAGGCAAATATCAGGTGTAGATTATTACCAAAAATGTAATAACTAGAAAAGAAAGAAGAATTTTGTGCAATTCATAACTACATTGGCGTGAACCCGAATATCATCTGCTGATGTCTACACAACTCTGTCTTTTTGTGTTTACCTATTTATGCAGGAATTTAATAATATTTAACAACACCGTTACGCAGTGATTTTCGCCCAAAAAAAGATACCAGGGTAGTTTTAAGGCAACTTGGTCCATAGCGTCCCCTACTGACCGCTTACAGCCTTTTGCTACTTGCGTACGACCCGCGACGGTAGCCAGCGACTCCGCGCTTTCCCGTCATGCAGCGGCTCAGTTAAAGAAAGATGGCGGAGGGAGGAGCGGCTGATCTGGGGGTTCAGCGGGGAGAAATCGCGGCGCTGTTGAAAACTCAGCTACGGAAGGAGGACACTTGGTAAGGGGTAGCCAAGAAGTGTGTGCGGTCTTGTGGGCTTTGATCCACGGCATTGTCGGGCTGTCAGTCGGAGGGGAAAGTGACACACGGGCCATTTTTAATTCCGTTAGCCATAACTGGCTAGCCAGCAGCAAGTCATCAAGCTATGCAGACACCTAACGACGAATGTCTACACACTATGCCGCTAGCTGTAAATGCTTTTAATCAATTATCAAAAATCGGCGACATGTTTAGTCCTTCTAGAGTTTATTATTCGGGTTATTACTACTGGACTTTATTATTTGGGTTCACTCTGAAGTGATAAGTGATCACTAGGATTGATGTGTGGACTGGTTAATTTAGCACATCTAGGTAAACCGGTGATATAAACTTGGTCTGTGTGAACCACGGCGTCTCATTTGGAGGGGTGCTCAGGGCAAAGGAAACCCTAGGAAGTGTCCCTTTCATACGGGCATACCATGTCAGTGATCAACAAAACCCCGTTCATCGGGCCACCGTTTGCTTTGGATACCTGAGAAGTTTCGCTGCTTGCATTAAGTTAATACTGCAGAACTTGGTCAGCTAGCTTGACAGCAACAGGGTATTTAGTCATATCTATAAATTTCATAAACAATGTGTGAATCACCCCTTTAAATTCGTTAACTGAAACAAATTTTGTGATTGGAGAGTGAGACACGAAAATTTACTGTGTTTTCTAAATCCCTCGAGGGCAAATTTTTCTCGAGCATTCTGTCCAAATGCACGGAATTTTCTGGAAGAGGTCGGCATGCTATCTTCAGAAACTGAGAACCAATGTTTAGTGTTTTACCTTTGCTAAGTCAGCGCTGGCTCATAAATATTGCTCGGGAATATTCGCTGGCAGTGTTCAACCACTGACTTGCTGTTTCCTGTAGTGACAAGTTCTGTTTATGAAGGGTGTGTGCTTGCATGCAAATCAAAATTTATTGTCGAAAGATAAGGTATCAGGTGAATAGCATATTAAGGGGTGGTTGAGTGCAGTTGTGTGACTTGATTTTATACGGGAACTAGAGGTTTGAATCGGTGGCATTTGGGTTCAGGCATTGCTGATAAAGGCCTATTGAACTGGTCAGGCTGACTCCGTACATATCCACATAAAAGTGTTTTCCAAGCGGACAATCTGCTCCTGTGTCCTACCTTTCCTGTCGATCTCGTGGCTGTTTGGTGATAAATGCAGTGGCATCAGAGAGTTTTATTGCTTCTGTCAGCTGTTCAGAGAAGCTGTTTGTGCATGTGTTTGTGTGCGTCTGATTGCGAGTGTGTGTGTGTGTGCGCGCGCGCTTGTGCGGGTATGTACATATGCCGAATTAATGTACGTGTGTGCGTGCCCAAGCTTACGACCAGGAATGCTCTATTTGGGAGATTTAGCGTCTAATAATTATATTAGTCAGTATTTCATAATTAAACACGAGAAATCAAGAAGAATCGCTTCGCTGCGTTGGGTAGACTTAAAGGGGAAGTTCTGTGATGACTGATTGTAATGCACTTTTTAACAATGCTAATTTTAATGGCCTTTTCCCTCTGCTGGCAGAGCTGCTAGTGTTTATAAGTGTATTCTGAATTATTTTATATAGTTGTAGTTCTCTCTAGACTGTGACTGTCTAGCCAGATCCCAGCCCATTCGCTATGTGCCAAATAAAGATAGCCAGTGGCTGTTAATGGGGAACTGTGGTTTTGCGGGTACAATTAGAGCAGAGGTTGCATACCCCCTTACACAGGTGACTGATCATTTTTCATCATCAGTCAGATAATTTTATTGTTCCGAAATTGTACTGTTCAGCTTCTCTTTGACTTCTATAGTTATCGTCATTAGTAGCTGGTACCTAGGCAACACTATTGCAACCACAAGTTAAATGACTACGGTTTCAGTTGTATTTATTGTGTTTTTGTTGTTCTTGTTTTTTGCAGGTACTTGGTGGACAGTCGCTGGTTCAAACAGTGGAAAAAATATGTTGGCTTTGACAGCTGGGACAAATATCAAATGGGAGAGCAGAATGTCTACCCAGGCCCAGTGGACAACTCTGGACTCCTCAAAGGTAAAAATAAAAGATGAAAAATAAATAAAAGTGCATCTGAGCTTTGACATTGACGTTATTAAATAAATATAAACACTTAATATTATATTTACATAATATGCCATCAGATATTGCCAGTTCTCTTCAATTAGGATATTTGGTGAGCTGTGAAATTGTTTGTGTTTGTGTATCACAAAAGTGTGCACATTTGTTGACGTTATTTAAAATTGTGGACACGTGTTCTTTGTTCTCCACATTCACACTTGCAGAATATTGGGGAATATATGGCTAAGATACGCAATGTGCAGGTTTTGTTGGATAGCCTTTATTGCATGCTGTGCTGAAAGCTAATGCGGTAGTTAACAGAGTGGTATATAATTTTTAAGTGTTCTCAGTGAGTGAAACTAATTTTTCTAAATTGAATTTATCGTTTAATCTCCCTAACATGATCTGATGAAGGAAACTGTTTTTCCTGCTGATGGATTATTCAGATCATTGACACGCTTGTTATTTTAGGAAAATTAATGGAAACAGTTCGAGGCCAATGATCTGTTTAAAGGGAAGTCTGACACGGGTAATACTGGTATCAACTGTGTTTTAGAGGGATGTAATACCAGTGTCAAGCCTACTCCACATGTTGCTGTTAAACGTCAGTCAGCACTAGCATTCACTGTTCTCTCTTCTGTGTGCAGAGGATGATGTTTTGGCCCTTAAGGAGCACCTGATTGACGAGCTGGACTACATCCTGCTTCCTGCGGAGGGGTGGAATAAACTCATCAGCTGGTACGGGCTGATAGACAACCAGGAGCCAATCGCACGCAAGGTAATGTAGGGTCAATCCTGAGTCCTGAACAGCAAATATAATGCAAACGAATGCCACAGTTATTCTGTAGAATGTCCGATTGATCTGGGTTTGGAATTGACCCCTGTGGTTAATCTGGGTTTGTAATCAGTTGGACCACGGCAGTTCATCTGAGGTTTGGAATCAGAGCATTGGAATCAGAGCTCTGCAGTTAATATGGATTTGGAACACTGTAGTGCAGTTTTCGGTCACACTGTCACTGAGTCTTGGAAATGTGGGTGCCGTTTAAGCCTGGTGTCCAAATGAACGCGTTGTTACAATGCCCTTATTTAAACCTTAATGTAGAAAGGCTGAGCTGAAGCTAGCTAACCTGGCTTAGACTGGAAGAGTGACTTGCTTTTTTTCAGAATGTGCCAGTACCAGTGCCTGAATCACCAGTCCCTCATTAGACTCTGCTATGGTATCAGAAAACTATTTGGGTACAGGGCCCTAATTACAGCCGATTGGGTCAGTGCCGATACGGCTCAGTCCTTTTGCTTGTGAATATCCCTTCTAACAAGAAAGGTTATGATTAAAGGAATGAAAATACTTGTTGAATGAAACCCATCTGTGCAGACATGCTTCAGCTGAATAGTCATGAACAAAAAGTTCTTTGGTTTTTTTTCCTGATGATTAAAAACAACCTCTTCTCTATGAATTGAAAAGAAACACTCAGTGACGCCATTTGTAATTTTAATGGTTTTAATAAAACTAAAAGTTACAAATTTTCTTTTTTAATGTGTTGTCATGCAAATTAAACTTGAATCAAAAATACGTTTTCTGATTTTTCATTAGTCACTCCTCTCTGTATCAATAGAGGGCGCTCTTCTGTGTGGATGGATTTCATATAGAGTAGACTAACCAGCTTTTCATTCTGCTGAATATGTTCTTTTTCTTTACTTCATTCTTTTCATGTGGTCATGTCATGATTTTTTAAATTTGATTTCACACTGTTCCCGTGCAGTTGAAATGCAACCCGAAGCCGTATGATTTCTATTTAATGTCATTTTTTTTTGCCGATTCATCCAGTCAGGGCAACATGGCGACCGCAGTGGCTTCCCTGTGTCTTAATCAGTCCTCCCCCTTTTGCCATGTATGCTTGGGGAGGGTGTCGGGTGGCAGCTGCTTCTATTTTCGACCGGGCTGTGGAAGTCACAGATGTCGCAAGGGGCGATGGACCGGGCCAACATGCAGGAGGTTCTCTGCTCTTTCCTACTTTCGGGGGGTTCGCCTACGTGCTTCGGGGCGAAAGCCGGGGTTCCCGTTCGCCGTTCCGTTCCCGGGCCGCGGTTGTTTTCGGGGGTTCTCGCGGGTTCGGCGCGGGAAGGGGTCCGGTGACCTTGTTTTAGGAGAGAGGAACGCCGGCTCAGACGGAAACGGAGCGGATCGAGTGGAGGGGGGGTCCGGCGCTGGGGGCTTCTGTGGAGTGGCGAGTGTTCTCGCACCGCACGCGTTCTGTCCTTTCTGTCGCACGCCTGTGTGAAGCAGCTGGTCTGTGTGAAGCAGCTGGTCCCCCCGTGCGGGGAACGTCCCCCCCCCCCCCTTCCTTGCCACAGCGGCGGTATTCGCGGGGTCTTCGTACAGTAGTGGCGGGGGGTCCGGTAGCGGCCGGGCCGTTGTGAAATAAATAGGGACGCTTCCCCCTTCAGCTGTTGCTAGGCTGCCGTGCTAAATTAAGGCCTGCATGACTTGCTGTATCAGCCCGACGGCGAGCGGGCGGAGAGAGGAACTTACCGCCAGGTTCTGAGGCTCCGAACGCGAGACATACCGCGGACGCGAACGCTCGAGACGCACCGTCGCTAGCAGGTGGCATTCTTTTCCGTCTTCTTTTTCTGAACTGGAGGTCGAACGCTTCTGCCTTTTCCCATGGTCAGTAGTTTGTTAAGTGTGACTGTGCTAAGCCGGCGGTGCATGTGGTCTTGGTGTTGACCAGTGACCTGTTTTGAATTGACTGAATTGAAAATGAATTGACCCCCAACTCTGGTACACTGTCATAGGTCTGCTAGGTGCCCTGTTCTTCGTTTTTCCCCCAAAACATGTGCTAGCGTACCTGTTCAGTTTGGTTGCTGGTGGCTCAGCAGGGCCTGTTTGAGCTAGCGTATCTGTTTGGTTTGGTTCTTGGTGGTTGAGCAGGTCCTGTCAGGGCTAGCATACCTGGTCTGTTTGGTTACAGGTGGATGAGCAGGGCCTGTTTGGGCTAGCGTACCTGATCTCTTTGGTTACAGGTTATTGAGCGGAGCTTGTTTGGTGCTAGCGTACCTGTTCTCTTTGGTTGCAGGTGATCGAGCAGGGCATGTTCGTGAAGCACTGTAAGGTGGAAGTGTATCTCACTGAGCTCAAGCTGTGCGAGAACAGAAACATGGAGAACCTGGTCACCAGACGCTTCAGCAAGGCGGACACCATAGGTAAGGCCCTCCCCCTCTTACCTGTGTGAGCTTTTTAAACGCATGGACGGATGGGAAGTTGTGTGATGATTATTGTTCTTCTGCTTGTTCCCATCTAGACACCATAGAAAAAGAGATGAGGAAGTTGTTCAGTATTCCGGATGAGAAGGAGACCAGGCTGTGGAACAGGTACATGAGCAACACCTTTGAGCCGCTCAACAAACCTGACAGCACCGTACAGGACGCCGGCCTCTATCAAGGACAGGTAAACCACACACCTGCGCAGACAAGGCTAATGTCACATATCACAGGATACGGCAAAACAGGATTTATCTCAGCAAGCAAATAACCCTCAACATGCTGCTCAGATAATTAGCTCTGAACAGCTGGGCCTTTTATGAACAATGTGAATACAACATGAGAGCTGATCTAGGGTCAGTTTTGTTTTTAGCACTGCATTTATGAACTTAGGATATGGGCATGAAAACTGTTCCTAGATCAGCTCGATAATCCTGTTTTAATACAGGCCCTGATTATGGATCAGTTTTGCCTTTTAGCTTGTAATGGAGGTAGTTAGGATGTTGTCGGAAGAAAACTAATCTTGATCAATGTTCCTAATCTGAGATGCCGTGTGAATGTGATCCCTGGTCTTCAGGAGGGTTTGGACTCTCTCGGTTCTGCTCAGGTGAAGCCCAGATTTTTTGAGGAAGTGCGGTTAGTTCAGCTGCTGCTGATGGTCTCACTTGGGTCCTCTCTCCGGTTGT
Source organism: Anguilla anguilla (assembly GCF_013347855.1). Taxonomy (NCBI): domain Eukaryota; kingdom Metazoa; phylum Chordata; class Actinopteri; order Anguilliformes; family Anguillidae; genus Anguilla; species Anguilla anguilla. The sequence continues at coordinate 46,291,972 of NC_049207.1, read as the reverse complement.
TTTCTGTTATCCTCCACTCCTGTATGTCGCTGGTGGTGTGTGTTTAAAATTCTCTGAGATTTTCTAACGATGCTGTTACGGCACCGGACTGTACAGCAGAATTGTGTTTGGATGGCATGGAGTCACACAGTGGATTCATTCTTTCAGTGTTCTTCCATCTCACGTTTCCCAGTTATGGTATGTCACCGGCACGTGGAGAGCAAAAGCACAGACTACCTATTCTATTTGGAGGATTTCACTGCATTCACCTGCTTTATGAGTGAATATGGATTTAGAAACCACACTTTTCATTGTCTACCTTCTGTCTACTGGAAGTTTATTTATTTATTTATTTATTTTTCATATTGATATTTTTGGATTGATATTTTTTCATGCTCAGCCTGTTGCATTTCGAGTTTTCCTGTGTTTGAGTGTTCCTGTGGACGGCTAAACCACGCCTGGTTCTGTTACACATTCCCCGGCCCGTTCAGTGGTTCACATGACATTGTAATAACTGTGTAATTACATTGGATTGACATCTTAAGCGCATATTGTTACATGATAGTCAACAGCTTATATATAGTGTAGTGGGACTTGCATAGACCGGAAAGTTTAGAGTTTGGACAAAAACAGCCTCAGTAAAGGCTAATGTGTTTGCATGTTAATTCCGCACTTTCCTGGATTGCGTGAGTTAAATTTGTACTTGTTGTTATGTAATAAGTTGCAAAGGTCTGTGTTTGGAATGCAGGGTATAGTAAAAGGATTGGAAAAATGAAATGTCTTCCTTTCAGTTATGCCTGGCTCCATGTGTAGCCTGTTTATTGAAAATAGTGGCATTCAGGGTTTAGTCTTCAAAGCAGCTGTCCTGTCCTCTGCCTCTCCATTGTCATGGTGCCCCGTTGCTTAGCGACAAATGCAGTTCTGTGTGTTCCGGTGGGCTATACCTGACTATCATGCCTTTGATACAGTGAACTTTGTTGACTGGGCTGGTATCTGTCATGTCAGACTCCTGTGAATGAGGCTGGAAATTAGCTGCAACTGCAAATGAACCTGTCACATGGTCTGTTGCGCATCACCTGTCACATGATATGGGTGTATGTGATGGCTGGCAGTTGCCTTCTCCTCAGCTGGCACCCTGTTGCTTTTGGCATGGCAGGTCAGGTCACGTGAGGGACCTCTTTGCGGCCAGTTGGGGTACTGCATATAGCTCGCCACAGTAGCCACTGTTTAATCATCACTTTTTATGTCAGCAATACATAATAAGAACTTCATACTCTTTTCAACACAATGATATTTGTTTTGTAGGGCTATTAATTGAATTTTATCAGTCAATATTTGTGTTGTGTTATACCTTACAAAGTTGATAAACATGTAGGTGTAAAAAACCATCTCTGTCATAATGGCTGCTCAAATGTTGTATTTGCTATTACTGCTAGTGTAGCTAGCTACCTAGCTAAACCAGAGTTAGCTGGCTGGTGTCAAAATATGGCAAGATTCTCTCCCATAGCTGGTTATAAATCATCATGAACCAGCCAACCAATCAACATCGCGTAGCCTCTATGCTCGTGGAAATGGTTTGAAAATAAGATAATTTCATAAGCACTGATTGTATGTCAGCATATAATTACGTATTCTGCCCATTGCGGTCAACTGTAGGAAGAGCCCCGAGTATGTGGTTAGCATGTAGTAATATCTGTTGTCATATAATCTAATAATGTAGCAAAGGGTCATGGGCTAGGAAAATATTCATGTGCGCAGTGTTGAACGCGGCTGAGTTGCGTTCCGTCCCTGTATAAAAGTGACCCAGCTTTGTCCGTCCCACAGGTGTGGGAAAATGTGGGCGGAGCATTGATGAAATGATGGTTCTCCTTTCAGGTTCTTGTAATAGAGCAAAAAAATGAGGACGGAACGTGGCCCAGAGGCTCCTCCACACCCAAGTGAGTGTGACTGCGACTCAGCTGAGGCTGACTGTGACCGTGACTGACTGTTGGAGTGACTGCCTCTCTCTCCTCACAGACTAGTTTTGGTTTTTTGTTTAGGTGGTGGCCCCTTTGTTGTTTGTTCTTTTCTGTTGTGCACGATACAGCGGTGCTTCAACACGTTCTCCACACATCCACTCACCAGCACTGTTATGATACTGACTTTGACTCTCCTCACTTATCTTTTCTGTTTTTGTACATTTAGGCTGTTCTTTTCAAATTTCAACTTGTCTTCCAAATGCCTCGGTGTGCATTTGTCACGGCCATTGGGCTTGACATTGTTTTGACTGTGACTGTTGTTCTTGGTTGACTGATTGATAGATTGACTGACTGACTGACTGTGAATGACTGATTGACGCTTTGATTGTGACTGAATGTAACTGACTGGCTTTGCTGTAGTGAAATCTAACTTCACTGTTGGGTGGTGGTGGTGAGGATGTCAGAACTGTTCTTATCTACGCATTGTGTGTATAGCTTTGCACTGATGAGTGACTTCATATCTTGGGCCCTCTCCTTTGAAATGGACTCCCTTCTATGTTTGATTCACTGGTGGTGGTAGAGCTGGTCAGGGAGAGGTTGTGTGTGTGTGTGTGCATGAGTAGTATTGTCTATGTGTGTGCGCTTTCGTGTGTGCTAGAGTGTGTAGCACCTGTTTAAGCTGCCAAATTTTTCTGAACAATATGGACACTTCTAACTGTCACAGCAAGGTCAGGTGACCCCTTAATTACCTGACTTTCGTAACTGCTCTTTAGTTTCTGATCTGCTGTTTTTGTGTTGACAAGGTTTAATTTGTGAATCGACTCTCGTCCGTAAATCAAACTTTTGAGTCCTTTTTTCTCTCTCTCCTTCTTTTCTAATGGGTGAAACTATTTTTTTTTTTATCTTCCAAGGTCATCAAGCACTTCCAATCTTTCAGCTTTGCCAAAGACCTCCCCTTCTTCTCTCACAAACAATTATAACAGCTTCAGCAACAGAAAGTAAGAGTTGGGTTGGTGTGTGTGGGGTGTTAGGGGGTGTGGTTTGGGAATGACTTGCGGGGCTTGTTGTAATCAGAGACACATGATTCATTCGCCTTGCTGGATGGGTTCTCTGGGTTCTCCAGGCTCTCTCTTCCAGTTCTTGCTCTGATGTTTTTGACTGTCTCACTGCTGTCAGCAGTACACACCTGCATGATGGAATGGGTATAGTCCATGTGCTGCTCACTCCAGTGATGTGGTGTAGGCCATTATGTTTTTAACGTGGTTGCACTGTAGTGGCTGTGAATCATCCCTGAACCATGTCTTCTGGGATGTGTTGCATGTTAGCATGAGTGTCGAAATGTCATTATAACTACTGTCATAATGTTACTGTGATTCCATGGATCTGTACTGAATGTAAATCAGTAAGGAAATGTTCTTTCCCAGATGTGATCCCCCCCCCCAGTCTCCTTCTCTGTCCCTCTGTCTCACTCTCTTGCTCTCCCCCATCTCATTCTCTCTCCTGCTCATTCACTCTCTTTTTCTCCCCCCATCTCCCTCTCTCTATCCCCCCAGTGTATGCTGCAGTGCTGGCTGTGTCCTTCAGACCGTACTGCTTTATGCACCCCCCCTCCCAACCCACCTCAAACTGCAGTGTGGAGAAAGGGGGGATGTCAGTGTGTCCCAGTGCTCCAATATTGCTTTCTTCCCATTAACTTTTCCTGTATTCAGTTTCTGAGAAATTGGATACTGAAGACAAAATAATTATCTAAACTCATCTAAATTATCGTTTTTAATTAATACCCTCATATCTATTCTGAAAAAATGATTCTGCAGAAATAAAATAAACATTCCATGTATTACAATATGAATAATATATGACATGTAAGACATGGAGAGGTAATCTCCGTTCTCACAGTGCTGGGAGGCATTAATGGCGATAATGGAGTCGTGGAACGCCGGCAGCGCGCGTTCCATCCCGCTACATTCTGCAGATTCAGACTCCCCCCTCCCGCCGCTATAAATAGAACCCACGATGCACTGGGGCGGTGATGTCATACAGGCCCCTCGGAACTTCTCTGCCTCTCCTGTACCCTCCCCTCTCCTCTCCTCTCCTCTCCTCATCTCTTCTCTCCTTTTTCTCATCTGTCGTTTTTTGTTGTGGGAAGCTGGGGGGGTTTGCGGGAGTGGGGGTGCGATGGCACCGCGAGGGGGGGGGTTCTGAAATGAGATGCTGTCGGTGGTGTGCCACAGAGTGTCTAGACTTGCAGGGGAGTGTAGAGAGTGCCGACCCGGGCGAGCAATGGTACAGACTCTTTGCACTGTCATCCGAGGTCCGGTTCTCAATATAGCTCCTTATCGTACTGTGAAATTGTTCTGCTTGTTTTTCCTTGTTTTTATTTTTTATTATAAGTGGGTTGCCAGTTGTGTTTCCTGTTTTTAGTATTTTTTGTGAGGTTGTTATTGTGCTGATTTTGTTTTTATTGTGACGCTTTTCCGTGCATGTTCGCATCCTGTTTTAATGAGTTTCTGTACTTCAGTTCTTGGCTTGTGTTCCACCGCTGCTCGTAATTATGGGGGAAAACCTCTTAATCAATTTGTGTGTTTATAATGTTGAGAACATTCTGTATGTGTGTGTAGGTTTCTGATGTTTGTTTCTGTTTGTGTGCGTGTGTGCACGTCCGTGTGTGTGTGTGTGTTGTGGGGACGGTCCTGCTGTGAACTCGCTGTCCTGTCTCCTCTCTCTCTCTGTCTGAAGTGTGAAGAACTCCAGTTACTGCCTGTCGGCCTGCCCCGGGTACAGCAGCTATGAGCGGGGAGAGCCGGGCAGTCGCAGCGAGACTCCTGGCCTCTGTGGGCTCTGCAACCTGGGGAACACCTGCTTTATGAACTCTGCCGTGCAGGTCTGCTTATAATGCACCACGCACACACACACACCCACACACACACACACAAACACGCACACACCCACACACAAACACGCACACACCCACACACAAACACACACACACCCACACACACAAACACGCACACACACACACAAACACGCACACACCCACACACAAACACACACACACACCCACACACACAAACACGCACACACCCACACACAAACACGCAACCACACACACAAACATACACTCACTCACACACACACACAGACACACACACACACACACACAAACACGCAACCACACACACAAACATACATACACTCACACACACACACACACAGACACACACACACACACACAAACACGCAACCACACGCACAAACATTCCAGGCTTAGGGCACAGCTAGTGTAGTGAGGAAATGTTAGCAGAACCCGTCTCCGCTCCTGGCGATTCTCTGAATCAGAAGAAACAGGAAAATGGCGCAAAGTGCTCTTATCTTTATTTGTTCAATTTGTATATGTGTTTAGTAGCAAAGGGCGTGTCACATTCATGTTGTGAGGCACAAGCACAGTTTGTGTGCACACGTTGTGTGGTCACAGGAACATGCATAGGGCCCTTTGTGTTTTTAACCCGTTTCCTCTTCTTCCCTCCTTTTCGACATTCCACCTTTCATTTCACGTTCCGTAAAACACAGGCCAGTATCTCCAGCCTCGGTTTCCTTTTCTCATCTGTTCTATTATTATTATTTCAACGCAGTGTTTAAGCAATGTCCCTCCTCTCACGGAATACTTCCTGAGAGACAAATACCAGGAGGAGCTGAACGTGGACAACCCCCTGGGCATGAGGGGGGAGATCGCCAAGGCCTACGCCGAGCTGACCAAGCAGGTGTGGTCCGGGAAGTACAGCTACGTCACGCCCAGGTCCTTCAAGGTGATTCTGAGATTCTGCGTTTTCGAGCTGCGCCTGCTCGTGCCAAGATCTGATCTGATTGCGTCTCGTGATTATTTGTGCCGGTTTCTGTATCTGAGTCGCACCCAGGCATTTCAAGGTGATTCAGAGGTTCTGTGTTTTCGAGCGGCGTCTGTTCGTGCCAAGATCCGATTAAGATCTTATCTGATTGTGACTTGTGATTATTTGTGTCTGTTTCTGTGTCTGCGTGTCTGTCGGTGTAAATCATTTTGTCTGTGTATGCATGTGTGTACTGTTTGTATGTGTCAGTTTGTTTGCGTGTGTGTCTGTGTGCATGTTGTTGTGGGGAGCCTTAGCGTGTTTGTGGAATATGTTAGCCAAGACTAGCCTCAGTGGCCAGAGTGTGACACGGGTGAGTTTGCTTATGTGCATCTTGCTGAATGGGCATCTCTCTCCCTCTCTCCCTCCCTCCCTCTCCCTCCCTCTGTCCCGTGCAGACGCAGGTGGGCCGTTTCGCCCCCCAGTTTTCGGGGTACCAGCAGCAGGACTCCCAGGAGCTGCTGGCGTTCCTGCTGGATGGGCTGCACGAGGACCTGAACCGGATCAGGCAGAAGCCCTACATCCTGCTCAAAGACGCCGACGGCCGGCCCGACAAGGTATCAGGTACCCTAACCCCCCATCTCCCCACGTCCCCCTGTCACCCCCCTCCAACAGCCACCCACAGCAGCTTTTATTCTGCTAGCTCACCTGCTCCAGGCTGGTTTGTGACAGAGCAGTCTCTATCTGGTTTGTGACTGAGTGGTCTCTGTGGACAGAGCAGTCTCTCTCTGGTTTGTGACTGAGTGGTCTCTGTGGACAGAGCAGTCTCTATCTGGTTTGTGACAGAGCGGTCTCTGTGGACAGAGCAGTCTCTATCTGGTTTGTGACTGAGTGGTCTCTGTGGACAGAGCAGTCTCTATCTGGTTTGTGACACTGTGGTCTCTATCTAGTTTGTGAGAGGGTTGTCTATCTGATCTCTCTGGTCTCCAATGGCAGGTGGTAGCGGAGGAAGCTTGGGAGAATCACATAAAGAGGAACGATTCCATCATCGTGGACATCTTCCACGGCCTCTTCAAATCCACCCTGGTCTGCCCCGTCTGCGCCAAAGTCTCTGTGACCTTTGACCCCTTCTGCTACCTGACCCTCCCCCTGCCCATGAAGAAGGAGCGCACTGTGGAGGTCTGCCTGGTGTGGATGGACCCCCTGGCCAGACCCACACAGGTACAGTCCCAGACTGCTCTCCTGGGGGATTGTGGGGCATGTAGTCTGTCTGTAGTTTCTTCAGTGGTGGGGAATGTGGTGATGACAGGATAGAGATAAGTATAACCTGTGTGTACTTGTGTGTGTTAATTCTACACTTTTAGTTTTTTATTTTAATTTTACATTTTTACGTGGCACTCCACAAAGCATTGCCTATTGGGACAGTAAAGTCAATCTCTCTCACTCTCTCTCCCCCCCTCTGTCTCTCTCTCTCTCTGTCTCTCTCAGTACAAACTGACCGTGCCCAAAGTTGGGGGCATCTCTGACCTCTGCGCCTCCCTCTCTGCTCTATCAGGGGTACCTGCCGACAAGGTAAAAACGGGAAGCTGTTGAAACTCATTCGCTTTCGAATGCAAGGGCAGTTGAACATGTTTTCAATTGAGATTCAATTCAGTATGCATTATTGGCATGAAATACAGGTAGTACATATTGCCAAAGGAAACAAGAAAAATACAAAACTAGTAGTATAACGATGGAAGTAGAAATACAACATGAACAACCATTACTAATTAATACAATTACAATTAGGTTTAAAATAGAATAAAATGATAATAATAATGTAATTTTGATAGTGTAAAGTATAAAATAATGAACAAGAGTCACACATCTCCGTTCTTTTTATCCTATTGTATTAAAATTTGTTCTTTCTGTCTCTCTCTGTCTCTCCACGCAGATGATTGTGACGGACGTGTACAATCACCGGTTTCACCGAATATTCGCCACCAACGAGAACCTGAGCAGCATCATGGAGCGGGACGACATTTACGTGTAAGAATCTGGGGGGGGGGGGGCGTTCTCTTCCTGGGGTACACGATTGCGGTCAGACTGGTGTTTTTGCGGTCGTCCCGCGGTGCGCTTACGGTCCCGTTCTCCCGACCGCGCAGGTTTGAGGTGGAGGCGACCCGCCCGGAGGATTCGGACCAGGCGGTGGTCCCGGTCCACCTGAGGGAGAAGTACAAGCAGTCGGGGTTCAACAACACCAGCACCCCTCTTTTCGGCGTCCCCTTCCTCATCAGCGTCCCCCGAAGACTCAGCAGGAACAAGCTCTACAACCTGCTGCTGCTGCGCATGAGGTACCGCCCCCGCCCCGCTCTGATTGGACCCCTCACCATGCATTCTGATTGGATGGTACCACCCATCTGTCTTTAACATGGGTTTTGATTGGATGAGTGAGCTGGTTAGTAGTCTTCTGGGGTTTGCATGCACCTTGAAGATCTCCAGAAACATAAAGTGTACTTTCTGCTTCCAGCCGGTACATCCGCATGGCTGATGAAGTCAAAGAGGAGGAAGAGGAGGAGGTAGTGTCGCACGTCCTGAAAGTCAATGGCATCAATGGCAACGCCAACACCAATGGAGTCCTAGAGGAGGGCAATCCCAGTGAGTCTTGTGTTCTCCCATGCCCCCTCCTGCACCACCACATCCCACTCCTTCTGGCCCCGTCTTGCCCCTCCTTGCCCCACCACGCTCTGCCCTGCCTCGTCCCCATCAGGCCCTCTCCTGTTTAATCTAGTCAAATACATACTTTAGATACTAATCTCTTGTTATTCTGGTAAAATTTGAAAACAATCCTGTAGATCTCTGACAATTTTCAGCTCAACATTGTTTAAGCAATTAATCACAGTGACATTCAGGAATTTCACTGTGGCTAAAGGGCATTTCAGACGCAAGTCCCAAATCCGGGTTTTTTGTGTCTGTTCACTGATTGGCTGCCACCTGTGCCAGGTGAGATGGAGACGGACGATCAGGACGAGGAGTCCAGTCAAGACCAGGAGCTGCCTTCCGAGAACGACAACAGCCAATCGGAGGGGTCGGTGGGCGGGGACAACGACCTGGCGAATGGCGTTGGCCCGGAGCAGACGAGCGAGAGCCAGTCGGTGGCGAAGCACAGAGAAAGGCTTTTCACATTCCACTTTAACAACATGGGCAGGACCGACTCCATCCAGGACGAGCCCGAAATCATCCAGTTTGATGAGGCGCACCTTCGACTCAGTGGTGAGTACGACGGGGCCGCTCGCGGTCCTGTCGATCAGTGTCTCCGGAACTTTCTGGATGGGTAATCATTTCCTTTATACCGGGTTGTCTACAACCCTGGTCCTGGAGAGTTGCGGCATCTGCTGGGTTTTGTTCTTACTGCGCACTTAATTGATCAGTTACAGTTCTGTATTATACAGTTACCTCTCCTGGTTTTTTGGGTCTCAACTGGTTGTTGATTTCTAAGGTGAAAATAGCAACCAGCAGATCCCATTGGCTTTCTGGAACCGGGATTGCAGACCCCTAATAATGTGCCTTTGTGTGTAATTTCTTCATAAGTCTTATATTACTTTCCTTTGAACAGAAAGGTCTTATATCTCCTTGGACTGGGAACCGGATATAAAGAAGAAGTACTTTGATGAACGTTTAGCAGAGGTAAAGCTGATCGTAAACACGTGATTGGCCAAAGTTATTGTCACTCACCTGTACTGTCCAGTCCTGTTAAATGCACAGTGCTCCAGGCCGATTTACCATTGTGCATGCAACAGAGTGTGAGTTACGTCAGTGTTAACCAAAATACTTCCAGCATTTGTGCAATTAAAGAATAAGACATTGTGCAGTATTATAATGTAGGGAATTCTATTTCTTTGTTTGTGTGTGTGCTTGTGCGTGTGCGTGTGTGTGTGTGCGTGTGTGTGTGTGTGTGTGGATTTTAAAGGATTTTGAGAAGCACGAGAGCATGGAGTACAAGCCACAGAAGAAGGCCTTTTTCCAGCTGCAGGACTGCATCCAGCTCTTCACCACCAAGGAGAAGCTGGGAGCGGAGGACCCTTGGTGAGGATAGCGAGTCGTTGACATCGCACGCTGTCGGAGAACGACGTGCCCTCCCGCTCCATAGAGGGGCTCGTTCTTAAATAAAGTCTCAGCGGTGTTTGTTATGTTAACTTGAAAAAATGTGTATTCTCAGACTTTTATTTATGAAGCCGTTACTTACATTACAGTTCAATTTGCAACATTGCAGGTACTGTCCAAGCTGTAAGGAGCACCAGCAGGCCTTTAAGAAGCTGGACCTGTGGTCGCTGCCGCCGGTGCTGGTAGTGCATCTGAAGCGCTTCTCCTACAGCCGCTACATGAGGGACAAACTGGATTTCCTGGTGGACTTCCCCCTCAGGTACTCAAAACCGGTGTGACTCAACACTGACTCAACAGCGGCGTGACTCAACCCTGACTCAACACCAGATAGGCCAGTGTTTAGGCAGTGTTAAGCCAAACTCAACATTGACTCAACATCATACTTTAGACATGTCTTAGTCTCTTCCCTATTCTTCTGCAGGAATTTAAACTTGTCTGAGTCTCTTCCCTTTTCTCCTGCAGGGATTTAGACATGTCTGAGTTCCTGATAAACCCCAACACCGGCCCCTGCACCTACGACCTCATCGCTGTGTCCAATCACTACGGCGGGTTGGGAGGCGGTCACTGTAAGGAAAAAAAACCCTTCTGTTTACACGTCTATTTAGCCAAAACACTTTGCTCATATATATACTCAATATACTCTAGTAAAACATTAAAATATATTATCTAATTATTGAAACACTTCACAATATATGTGGAAGTATACTCATTATTGCTATTTTCAGATATTACATTACGCTTCTGTGAAATATATTTATCATTATATTTTTGAAAAAGTGCATGTTTACAGTATATTTGAGTATGTTCCATTTCAAAGCTAGCTTTGCCTTCTTTTCTACTGGAACACTTGGCCTTGGAAGATAAGAACATTCATGTCCGTTATTGTGCTTATGGATCATAGTGTTTAAGTCCATTTTCTATCAAGGTTAATATGCTCATGTTTGGTTTTCAGATACAGCATTTGCTAAGAACAAAGACAATGACAAATGGTACTACTTTGATGACAGCAGTGTGTCACCGGCTAGTGAAGATCAAATCGTGGTGAGCTGGTCTGACCTTTTCCCTGTCCAATTCATTTTTACACATAAATTTGGTGTAATTCTAAAATAATTATTTCTATGAGCGTTGTTGGCACAGAAAATCTCTTGCATCTAACATAGATTGGGATTTCAAAGAAGTGCAAAAACTTGTCACTTTTTAGTGCCAGACTGTGAACAGAGTGGTGATTGGATGGATTTATTGTAATGAATGGGGGCAGTAATTGGGTGGATGCATTTCAGTAAACAGGGCTATGATTGGGTGTATTTATTTCAGTAAGCAAGCCTTCATTTGGGTGGGTATAATGTGAACAACAGGGTCAGTGATTGGGTGTATTTATTTCAGTAAGCAGGCCTGTGATTGGTTGTAATTTCAATAAGCTGGGCTGTGATTGGGCGTAATTTCAGTAAGCAGGTCTGGGATTGGGTGTATGTGTTATTGTGTGCTTGTTGCTGCTGGCTCTGTGAGTAACTTCCCCTCTCTGGTCTAGTCCAAGGCGGCATACGTGCTGTTTTACCAGCGCCGGGACACCTTCAGCGGCACAGGCTACTTCCCCCTGGACCGGGAGACCCTGGAGGCCAGCACCGAGAAGGGAGCGTCCAATCAGAGCGAGGAAGACGAGGAGAACAACAGCGAGAATGAGAACGAGAACGAGAACGAGGAAGATGGCGATGACGAAGAGGATGACGACGACAGCGAGGAGAAGGAGCCCGACCATGATGTCACGATGAACGCTCACTGAGCTGGGAGGGGGAGGAGCTATCTTAACACGCACTACAGAGGAGCACAAACCCTGAGTCAGACGGGCTGCAGTCTGCGCGCATTCACACACACACACACTCAGGAAGGAGGGGCGTGTTACGGAGACTTCACAGGGAAGGAAGGAGGGCCGTGATATTGAGACTTCACAGGGAAGGAAGGAAGGGTGTGTTCTTGAGACTTCACAGGGACAGAAGGGGGGGTGTGTTCTTGAAACTTCACAGGGAAGGAAGGGTGTTTTCTTCAGACTTCACAGGGAAGGAAGGGTGTGTTCTTGAGACTTCACAGGGACAGAAGGGGGGGTGTATTATTGAAACTTCACAGGGAAGGAAGGCTGTTTTATTGAGACTTCACAGGGACAGAAGGGGGGGTGTGTTATTGAGACTTCACAGGGAAGGAAGAGCATTTTCTGCAGACTTCACAGGGAAGGCCCAAAATGAGGAACTGCTCAGCCCTCAGGGCTCTTGTGCTTTAGCCCCGTTTGTTTTTCAGTGGTCAGAACGCACAGGCGCGCCTTTGTGTTTCCAGAAAACCACTTCCTGCTCCTGTGCCCAGCTCGGGTCTGCTGACGATGGCGAACGGATTCGCTCGCACACGCACGCGTTGTAAGCAGGCGGCACCCGCGCACGCTACGCGCATGACCCTGTTTATCCAGAAGAGCGTCGGCGAGCCGCGCCGCGGACGGTTCTCCTTTTGCCAACGTTTGGTTTGCGTTCCTTTGAGCAAAGCGTTTTTTTTGCATATTAATCTTGATTAAACTCTGCTTTGTAAATACCTCGAGTCAGGCCAGCGCAGTTTGTGGGTTCACAGCTAAGACGCTGCGCAAAAACTAGTGCCACATACGCCAGCGTTCTTACAACCACCCAGAGGTTCTTCACATTGAAATAATAAGACTTCATGAACTGCGTTCTGACTACGGAGGGGAATGTATCTGCTGTGTCTGCTCCTTTCAAGGAAAGAATGCTTTTAACCTTGGAACAGCCACGATTATTTTGAATGCTGCTCTATTTTAGAAATTGTAGACATGCGTAAATTCATAAAAGCTTTGCACACACGTCCTCTTAGCCACGCCAAACTGTCTTAACCACACAGGCTCCAGGCTTTAGAGTTTGGTTTCTCTTCTCACCTTTGTGCTTCACGCGGTAAACGCAGATTCTTTTTTTTTTGAGATTTTGAATATTGGGTGATGTTTTCGGTTTTTTTAAAAATGTCCAAATAGTAAAAAATCACCACAGCCTTACTGTAATCTGAAGTCCTGCTAATTTCTCGCTTTCTCATGTCACTGTCAGCCTGCGTCGCTGTGGGGGGGTTGTCTGCCGGCCACATTCGGCCTTTCGCCTCAGTGGACTCCGAACTAACTGGGCCAGAATGTCCACAGAACACAGAAATGTCAAGAGATTGAGATTGACGCTTTAACTGTTGCCTCCCGTTCATAATTGTAGGCATAGAAATGCAGTTTTTGTTTTATTTTTGGTTGAATGTGGGGATGTACTGGCACATCATTGCCTTTAAGTGGCGCTATGCAAAGAAGCAGGGAAATGCTGCTTATGGTGACTTATAAGCAGGAACATGAAGTGGTCTGTTGCTTTTGGGGGGGTTGGGCGGGGGGGGGGGGGGGGGTAGAGTGTAATATTAATTTGTGTGAGAGACAGTAAATTGAATAGAAGCTATACATACTGTATATAAGAGGTCACTCTGTGAGTGTACATATGGTAAATTATTTATATGTTAGCATGACAAAAATGGTGAAATATATTTAAAACTGAGAGAAGAGGGAATGTGTATATGACATGGCGTTGCTCTGTCACTCAGGACTCCCACCAGTGCTCAGTGGGGTATTCAGTATTTTAATGATGCTCTTGGATTTAGACTTTTTTTTTTGTAAGATTAATATTTGTATCCTGCATGATTGGGACTGGGGTGGGGGGTGGGCGGGGTCTGGTTTCATATTTGGCTGCACTTGAGTTCACGTGGATTTACATTTGAAATGTGCATGTTTATTTGTACACAAATTTAAATAAAGTTATGCAAAGCCATAGTCTTAGTACATAATTTTATTTCTTTTCTATTATCTTGTCTGAAAATAATGCTGTGATTATCCATGTGCCGGTGCTTTGTAATGTTTACATTTAATGTCATTTTTAATCGAGACCATGTCACGATTTTAGTTCAGAATTGCACTGTACGGCTTGTGCCCACAGTACAGGTGCAGCCCTGTACATTTCCCACCAGGTGGCGATAGAACACGCAAAGTACGGTAAATCCGCGGAAAACTGTTTCGACACAGATAAAATACCGCAACTAATTAAAGCGACAGTATTCAATTTTACGTTAACTAAAATTAAGCACGGCCTTTTCGGTTGTCTACCAGTTGTTAACACTGGTTAAATCATATTTGTTTTCAGTATTTAGTGCATGAATTGTATTCTTTCATTTAAAGTTTTAAAGAGTTTTCATGACCCCCAGACATTTTTACAATCATCCTTTCACAACTCTGACCCAGGCGTCACGAAAATTCTGTCCGTGTTTACGGAAGCTGAAAATGACGTGTCAGTGGGCACTCGGGAATTGTGGGACTGGAACAGCAATGTTGACCACGCGATGAGATTTATTACAAAAATGTAAACAAACTATTCATATTAACCAAACAATATTATACTTACAGGATTACATGTCATTTTGAGTCAATAATGCAACGCAAATACTAAGAGAGCGTGAATTTTTACTTTTATTGTGAAATTTCCCGCTCTAGTGGTTACCGGAAGTCACATTTTTATTGTGGCTTTTGCTTCATACTGCTGCTGCAAATGGTGGAGACCGAGAAGCCCCGATAGTTCGGGCTCAAATTTACATATAAATCACATTTAGTTAACCTTTCGCATGGAAGGCGACTGCCTTATAATGATTACAATCAACTGTAAGGACACGGGGATCTGTGTCTGAACGGCATGTACGTGTGTCACCGCTGCAAATCGGTTTGACAGGCGGACAGTGCATATCTGAGGACTGGAAGATTGTGTCAATGGACGCTTCTGTGGTGGCACAAAACGTTTTCTTTTTTTCCACAGGAGGTGAAAAGTAGGCCGGATTGTGTCCTAGGATTGCGATCACAGTCTTTTTTTAAATACCTGACACCGAGAGTTTTTGACAAAGGCAGTATCGAAAATGACGACCAGCAGCCCCGAAGCGGTGAAGAAATTACTTGAGAATATGCAGACGGATTTGCGGTCGCTGTCCATGGAATGCAAGAAAAAATTCCCCCCAGTCAAAGAGGTACCTGATCTGGTGTATTGCTAAAATTCATAGCTGGACAGATCTTACCTGTAGTTTTCCTTGATTTCTCTAACTTGCTAGTTGTCTTTCTGTCTAACTCATTGGTACGATTTCGTTGTGCGTTTTCTCCGTAAATTAAACGCGTTTGTTTCCTGTTTGTTCTAAGCAAATTAAACCAGCTGGGATGCAACGCCGGGTTGCGTTTTTGGAAGAAGCGGCTGGTAGAACTACCGTGTGGGCGTGAATGGCAGGAACTTTAGCGTAACGTAACGTTACGCTAAAGTCAGATTTAAATGTCCGGTGTGTGTATGAAAGTGATGAATAATCTAAGATCGCTGGTTATATTGGCACCTGTGTTGAAAACGTTACTATACAGCGTTCTACAGTGCTCCCATTTTACGAGTATCTGTCCTGACAATTTGTGTGTACTAACTGGCAAATAATTGGGATGCATTGTGCTCCTAAATTTTCAATTTAGGAGCACATGCGCACCGTGGAAGAACGTTAGCGTCGAGCCCTGCTATAATGATTATACTTGCAGCTAATAAGGCATTTGGTAAGACAATAGCTGTACATATGCAAAATTAAAATTAAAAACGAATGGCGCTTTCATGTTGTGTCAGAGTTAGCTGGGATCAGTTCGGGGGCTTCTCTGAAAACCAGGCTGGCCACAATGACGTTGACACCGTGTTAGACTTTTTGAACTTACATTCCACTACAGTTGACGGGTCACTGACTTGAAGTGAAGATGCTTCAGTATCTTGCCAGCTCCCTTATAGCGGTTGCTCACCAGCGGTAGCAACACACATTGTTTTCTTGCTCCTCCGAGCATGCTTGCTAAGGACAGGACAGCAGCAATACTTTGTTACAACGTTATCTAATAAAATAAAATAACATTACTATCAAGCAAAACATGTGCATAAGGCTTTCGGTGTAGGCCTATTTGATTTTAGTCTTGAAGTGTTCGATCTGAAGTTGGGCGATTTCATGTACACGTAACTGCTTTTGCTTATTTTCCGAAGGGAAGATTCTGGTTTTGGAACAAGGAGATGCTTTCTTTCGTAGAAACTGACGTGTCACATTTAAGCCTACTTATGACAGAGAGGCCTGTCTGAGTCGAGATCACTGGGTTAGTATGAGTTCAGAACAACAGAGTCATTCATTCTTTCAGAAAAATACAAACACCCCCACACCCCACTCCTACAGCACGTGTTAACTTGTTTTGCTTGGCCCAACCAGTCCAGTCCAGTGCAGAGTTCTACAGTCTCAGAAGAAGGGGTTCCAAAAGGCTTCTCTGTGTCTCCATAGAGGCACCCTATCTAGTTCAAGGGATCTCTGTTGGACAAAATGGTTCAGTTTGTGAGCTTTCACACGTTTCACACCTACCATCCCTATGGAGACAGGCCCAAGAACCTTTCCAGAACCCCTTTTTGGCTGGACCGCAACAGCGGGGCCAGCCCTACAAACGCGAATGTCTGTGACTAAGTGACTGAGTGATGAAGTTACACCATTGGTCGGCCGAGTTATGAAGTTACACCATTGGTCGGCCGGATGAAGTGTGTTAGGTCCAGCCATATACTAGGTTTTGACCTGGTCTTGTTTCAGAGAGAGCTGGATTGTGAATTCAACTTTTTATTGCTGGTTGCACAGCCTTTTCAGTGGGCAAATTCCAGTGGGTCCTTTTTGTAGTGCCATGCTATTTCTTGTTTTGAATATGAGCTGCTTTCAAGCACAGTAGATGAGTTTATTTATTTTTTCATTACTTAGTATGTAGCAAGCGGCTAAGAGCACCTAAAAACTTCCCTGGCATATTTTATCCAAACATAAAGTTGGTCAGCTGAGTTCCTTTCTGACTCTGAAACCTGCCCTGTTTAGGCCTTATTTTTCATTTAGGTGTCCATAAATAACTTTTATCTCTTGTCTCTCATCAACAGCCAATCATATAATGGACCTAGTTTACTCAGAAGTGTTGACATTCTTAGATTTATAATAGCAAATTAAAGGCATTTGTTAACTAAATTGAATGATCAGCTGTTTCCAAGTTACCCACAGTGCAGGGTATGTATATTTGAAAACTATGTTTAAAATGTATAGAGTTGTGGATATGTTGCAATGGCATAATGTAATTAGGCTACTGAAAGGTATGGACAGGAGTAAGTATAAGCTATGACGAGATATACTCAAATTTTTTTCATGAGTTGTGAGTTTTTGTTTTTCTGGGAATTCAAAAGTCTGTCTGGAAATTGATCTTCAAAATATCCAGATTATTATTAATATTATTGTTGTTGTTGTTGTTGTTGTTATTAGCTTTGTGGATACCCTTAACCAGTGTGACTTATACATGTTACACAATCAATTTATGCAGCTGGATGTTTATGGACGCAATCTAGGTCATTCTTGCCCAAGGGTACAATGGCAATATCCCACCTGAGATCTGAACCTGCACGCTTCGAGTCAAAAGCCCGCCTCCTTAGCCATAATGGATAACAGGCACACGTTCCACCCGGATTCAGACATAAACTGCAGTGTAATATCTTCTCCCACCTCGTCTCTGTTTGCCCTGCACTGATTTTCCATTTGCGGTGGAAACGTCCACTGTGTGTATTCCTGCCTCTCGCCCAGTGCACGCTGGGATAGGCTCCAGCACCCCCCTGCGACCCTGCCCAGGATAAGCAGGTATAGATAATGGACGGACGTCCACAGTTCCTTCGCTCCGGTGGCTTTTACTGTTTTGTATTGTATTCATCAACCGGCATCTCGGAATTGTCCTGCGCGGAGGGGATGACGGTCCCGCTCTAATGCATGAGCGACTCCTCCCCGGTTTTGGCTGCCTTCTAGAAAAAAAAGTCCGCTTGTGCAATTGTTCGTATTTTGTGGGAGCGAAAGAAAAACAGACGTTTCCCAGAATGGTTGCAGATGTTTTTTTTTTTGTTTTTTTGAGTCTATGTGCTAAGTGGGTGGCTTTGTACAGTGTGACAGAGGGGTGTGTGGCAGAATGACGAGTTTGCTCGGGAAGGGAGTGGGGTGCTTACCGGTGCCCTGACTGTTTTCTTCCCAAGTTTCTTTTTCTTTCTTTCTCAGTGGAACTGAACTTAAGAGAGTTTGAGAAGCTGAGCTGTTTAGTTTATGATCGACAGGCTTGGCGTCAGTTCCTTTTAACCCTTTAAAGAGTAGGTCTTTTGGAATGTTTTTTCAGAATCCTAATTTAGTGTTCTAGACCTCCATTGTTTTCAATTACCAGTCGCTGTTGTTGCGTCAGCGTTAGAAGGTTCAGTTGAGAACATTCTAATCACATATTTGTGATCTTACACCTTAAAGGGGTGAATTCAGAAAATCATTGAATTTGATGACTATTGCATCAGTACTTAGTTCAAACACCCCTACTTACCCCAGATTAGCTCCAGTGATACTAAAATAGGGGTGAGACGGCCATGACATCAGCTCACTGGTAGTAAACAGTCGAGGGAGCTGCACCAATCACAGAGTACTCAACGGTGGTGGGTGGATACTACTTCCTGTTAATACCCAAAGGGAAGGAAGTACAGCCAGGGCCCAAGTGTCAGCCACGTTGCAGTTGAGGCTGGGTTCTTTCTGGGTTTGGCTGTAATAGAAATTATAGGATGGGGAATGGAACACTTTAAGTTGTCATAAAAACTTGGCGCATTCCCCTATTAAAGGCAGGCAGAGTGATCATTTCACTTCATGTCATTTTGTGTCTTTGTAAATGATGGTATCCTGGGTTAACTGTAAACTGCAGCCCAATAGCAGTGATTTAAGCAGAGTGAGATTGCCCATGGCTCTCCTTCTGTTCTCCTGCGGTGTTCATCTGGAATGTGACAGGCTTTAATCTTCAGACAAAAAAAGGTGTTTCAAATGGCTTTTACAGCCTGTGTAAGAAGTACAGAAATGTTTTCAACCCTTCTTACGTACGTTAAAAATACGTGTCGTTAGATTCTGCCTTTGAAGGGAGGTGGAGTTTAAACCGAGGGCTGTATTTGAAGTCAAACCCTGTTAGCATCGCTCGAATGTTTCATTTCATTTCTAAAAGCCGTGTGAAAGAATTTGAATTTCAGCTGTTTGCGTTTCCTGCATGGTGCGTCCCCACAGCTGGTGCACCCAGAGGCTGTATGTGTGTGCCAGACATTACAGGATCTACATCACATTTTGGCGTATCGGAGATGCAGTTTCGGTGCCAGTACACAGGGTATGACTGCTATTCCAGGTTATTCCAGGAATAACCTGCAATAATGGACTCGCTGCTATCATGGACAGGAAGACAAAGCTTCCTTAATAGCCACAAAGAGAACCACAGCATTAGGTATGTCCATTCATTCACAGAGCTTTTAGAATGGACAGGGAATGTGGGGCCACAGACTGTACTTCACCTCACCCACCACTGGGGGAGCTCTACAGCAGGGGGACCTCAGGTGCAGGTTAAATAATAATAATAATAATAATAATAATAATAATAATAATAATAATAATAAAAGGATTTATGCTGTCTTTTATGTTCCAAAGAATTTATTTACACAATAATGACTTTTTTCCATGTTTTTTTGTAAAGTGCAAAGCTTTAATATGTATGTATATTTAAATTTAAATTCAAATTAAATAGTATTTTTTTACTGAATCTTTCACAAATGTGAGATGGAAATTCATTTGCCTGTTTACATTTAGACAAAAGAGAAAGAAAACTATTCATGGCTTAATTCAGGATGATTAGCATTTTCTGAAAAGAGCTGCCGTTTCTGATGAAGCCAGTCCCGGCGTCTGGCACAAAATGGCTGGCTTTCATAAAAATTGCATTCAGTCAGCTGGTGGCAAGGCTGCACCCAGAGGTGCACAGCTGTGGTCCTGTAAGGCGAGTCTGTGTGCTGGCTTTTTGTTCCAACCAATTGCCTTAGTTTTAGTTTCATGACAGCTCTCTAAACTACCCTGGTTCACTTGAGCACTGTAAAATCTTTTGGATACGCTTGCAGTGTGCGGCAGTAGCTGTTGCTGACACAAACGCCAGATCAGGATGTGATTGAGCTAATGAAATAATTAAGAGCAGAAGTTGGCACTAAATCCTGGAGCGGATCGGCCTAGGGCGCACCCCTGCTGTAGCCATAATGAGCCAGAATGGAGCTGAGCGGCAAACACATTAGGCTGCATGTTGCCCGTCCGTCGTTCAGAAACGATTAGGAGAAGCCCTCTGCTTTGGATCGGAGGTAATCCGTTATCAGGAAGCAGAATCTGCCCGCGAGTCGGCCCATTATTCTGCTAATTGGAATTTGTGTGTTGCGCACGGGAGGCCTGGATGCCATAAATCTCGAATCGATTTGCGGCGAAGTGCGGCAGGCCTAATCCCCCGCAATTTACGGCCCGAAGTTTGGCACACCGCTTCTTCCGTGGCGAGCAAGGGGTGGCGTGGCATGCAATGAGTTGGAGAGTGTGAAAGTGTGTGTGTTATGTGTGTGTGTGTGTGTGTGTGTGTGTGTGTGTGTGACAGACAGAGACAGCCTGCCAGCTGAACCCTTAATCTACCCAAGGGTGAAATCATGTCTCACACCCGGTGGACAGCCAGTGAAAGAGTTTCGCACAGCGCCGCGTTGTGATGTGTCATTTTTCCTGGAGGGCTGGTTTGGTGACATCACGCGGCGGGTCTGTTTGTATTGCCTCTGTTTGAAAAGGCAGACGGTATTTTATACCCAGAAGCTGTTGGAGCAGTCAGTCCTGCACCGTCATCCTGATATAGCTCCCTGGGTGCTGTTTTTCAGATGCAAGCAGTGCATAAAATAAACAATTTTTGTGTGTAATGACACAGATGAATGAGAACTAAAAAATTAACTAAAAAATCATTTTGGGCTATGTAAAATCTTGATCTCTCCTGTCTGTATTACTTTTGTTTGACCATTCCCTCTCACTCTCTTTCTCTGTCTTTGTCTTTCACTCCCTCTCCCTCTCTATCTCTCTATCTCTCTCTCTCACTCTGTCTCTGTCTCTGTCTTTCGCTCCCTGACACACACACATATTTTGTACGGTTTTGGTTCACGTTTCTGTATTGCCGTTTGCTTGTTTTCTTTCGAAGTGGTGTATGCAGAAAACTTGAGAAGGTTCCCACTGGAGACTGAATGTTCGTTCAGTTCGCTCTGTGTCTTTTGAAATTGAGCATCTCTGAATCCTTAAAAAAAAGGATTTGGGGGGTTGGGAGTACTTTGGGGGTTGGGGAGGACTTGGAGATTTACATATTGTACTCCTGAAGTAATTTGACCAGAAAATATTGCTCAATAATGTCAGACCATTCAGTTTGATCAGATAGTCTGATTATTAACATCTGTGAGGGTTCTCTGGGTTATTTTCACAAGAATTGAATTCCCGTTAAACATTTTGTTATTGGTAATTCCCCTTGGCTTACGTTTGGATTTGGCCCAATGAAACGGCGATGGCGGCTGTTGTTTTGCCTTTATTATTTATGACTTTGTCTTTGTGATGGATGTGCGCTCCTGAGGCATGTTCATTCTGTACTGTAAATGAATGATATTTGTCTTATTGGTTATGCGCTTATTCACAGCACCCTGAGGTTACTGTGTGAGAGTGGATTGCTCAGTGCTGTGCTGCCGTGTGTCTGTTTGCTGAGAGGGTTTGATGGTTGACAGACGGCGTGCGGTAAGATGTGTTTGCTGTTTGATAGACGTACGATTGCACTGGCCAGCTCTGAGAGGTAAAGCCCCCACTTAGGCCCTCGGGTGAGCCCACAGGCCCTGCTTTCAGGCCCCAAACAATGAGCTGAGAAATTAAACGTCTGAATCACCTTTGCATCGTTGCTATCGCACGTTAAGAGACATAAGTGCGAATTGGCAATGGCTGTGGAAAAAGATATGTATGTTATTGCTACAATACACAAAATGCCTCCAGAAAATGTATTAATAAAATGGTCAAAATGGTGGAGGTGGTAGCTGCTTTGCAGGTTGGCACAGAGAAAAGAGACGAGCAGCACGTATTAAATATGAAATGCAGACATGCGAATGCATATTTCACATACTTGTGTTTGAAATTCTGCCCAGCCCTGGAGGTGGGTTGGTCTTACTTCTCATGAACAGGGAGCTGTCTGCCTACAGCATGGCAGATATTGCATTAACCTCTTCATCTCAAACCAAACATCTTTCCTTAGGTACAGTATAGAATAAAATGGTGTTCATTTTTAAAATAAAATTTCCACTAATGATAACGCGAGTTGCAACGTAACGTAGTGTTGATTAAACAACCAAAACATTTAATTCCTATAGCAGATTATGTATGTCTCAAATAAACTACATATTTTCTTCATTTAAATTTGTTTGGCTTGTTCAGAGTCTAGGTTGTTATCATTTTGACAGTGTTGTGCTAGTAAAATTATAAACCCATCTTTTTTGTCCAGGCTGCAGAATCTGGGATTGTGAAGATCAAAACCATTGCAGCGAGGAACACAGACATCCTGGCAGGTGGGTGAGATGGCTCCATATCGCCCCCTGGGGGTGTGGATGATACCACTGAAGGGGACAAGGGAAGATTGATGCTTCTAGAGAGAGAGAGCACCTGTCTGATGTGTCAGAGCTGAGCATGTCCTCAGGCTTTTATCTGTTCATTAAGTCTACCTTCATATGAGCTGACAGGCAAACGCATGCATGGTTCAGGGCGGGGAATTGGCTTTTGGGGAAACAGCCAGTGTTACTGATTGATGAAGTAATTTGCAAACCACTAGGGGGTTAGTTCCAATTCAAATTCATTACATGAAGTTAAAAGTAACCCTAAAACTGAATGACGAAGTTTCAGCGAATTGAAATTAATTTATTAATTTATTCTAATTAATTTAATTTCATTAATTGAGTCTAAATGGAATGAAGCACCAACCTGGTGTTTTATTTGTGACTTGTGTGTGTGCGCAGCATCATTATACGGTAGGGCTGTGACAGTGTAGCAGTGCTAAGTGACAGTGTTGGTAGGCATTTGTGTCTGCTGTTGCCATAGCTCGGAAAGAGAAGAGAGTTATGCCAGTGTTATGCTTGTGCCAAGTGACAGTGTTAATCTGTTTCAATGTTATGTCACAGTGTTGGGGAGTGTGTTAAGTGACAGTGTTAATCTGTTTCCTCAACCCCTGAAAGAGAACAAAGTTATGCCACGGTTAG